>NW_027531992.1:336247-373402 GCF_008692635.1 Crocuta crocuta
TGTCTCACACACCTCCTTGGAGTTTGTCTGGGATTCAAAGCCAGATCTCTTAAAGGCTCCTGGTCTGCGTGCCTGGGTTCTAGGAAAGTGCTGCTCCACCCCACTGATGGAGGGACCTCTGCCACTTCTGTGTGAGCATAAAGAAGATGGTTTGTTCCTCTCTGCGGACTCTAGCACCTCCCTGGCGCTCAGCTGGGATTTAAACCCCAATGTCTTAAATGGTCCCACTCTGTGTGTCCTGCCAATAAATGGCCTCTGGCTGGCGGGGGCAGGCAGTCGTTGTTCTTTGAAGGGTTATATACCTTCTTCCCGCTTCACTCCAGGTAGGGGATTGCTTTCTCCCACTGCGGACTGTGCCTCTGAACTAGTTACCAAGCCCCTGGCTGGCTCCCCTCCTTCCCAGGTGCATGAACTGGGAAGCAAGCTCCAGACCAGAGAAAGCCCCCCAGTTAGAGATTGGATCTTTCCCTGTCCTGGTCCGTGGTTTTTCTCTTGTCCAGATACAGTCCTGCACTTCTACAGCCTCTCCTTCTTTTCCCACTGTCTCTCCACAGAAGGGGATCTCTCACCTCCATGCCTACGCCACTCATTTTACCTCTCCCAGTTCACAGTCACATACCTATGGTCTGCCAGATTGTTTCTGTGGGCCCCTGGAGACGTCTCTGTCACTCTGCCTCCCGAACTCTTGAAATTCAAAGTCCTTTGGCCTCAACACCACTGTGTTTGAGGGATGAGGGAACTTCAGGACCCCCTACTTCTCTGCCATGTTGAATATCTCCTAGTGTCTATTTTCTAGCTCCACCTCTATTTTCCCACAGGAACTATCAGATTGGTCCTGTACTTATTTATATTTTTTATAAGCTGTTAAAATTTGTAAATTAAAATATACATATTTCCTTGTGGTTACATGGATGGTGATTAAAGTACATAGTTAATAGAAAGAAGCAAACATATATATTACATTGAAAACCCTTACGTAGTGGGACTCCTAAGTGGCTCAGTCACTTAAGTGTCTGACTCATGACATGGTTATGTTCTCATGGTTCTTGAGATAGATAGAGACCAGCATTGGGCTCTCTGCTGACAGCATGAAGCCTGCTTAAGATTCTCTCTCCCTCTCTCTGCCCCTCCCCTGCTCATATTATTTCTCTCTCTCAAAATAAATTAATTTAAAAAAGATTCTGTAACATTACCTAGTTTTTTCCCAATATGAATGATAATCTGCCTGCAGAGATATTAAATCTCTATGTCTTAGAAGATTAAAGGCAATTAGATTGCATTATGACACATTATATTATAGGGAAATTAGACCACCTTGTCACTGTAATTAGATTAGATCCAAATGACCCGTAGTTTCTGTAGATACATAATAAAATTTGGAATGAAAACTTCTGCAAAGTATTAATTCTACTGTTTCATTATAATGATGAAAATAACCTAAGTATGATACATACTTAATAACTTAATCTTAAGAGTACAATTGTAACAGACCAAAGATGAATAGGCTCATATCAATAATTAGCACATAAAATAAAAATCTCAGATTAAACACTTGTTATTTTACAATTCTGTGAGAATGATAGAAAATTTATTTGTACATGCACTTCAAATTAAATGTTATATGAATATGCACATAGAATTGAGTATTCCTTATAATCCCAATGAGCTAGGAGAATTTTATGTGTTTGCTGATGATTTTTTACCTTCTGTATTTTTGACAAAAACTTTACCCATATATGGCTGCTTCTCAATCAAGAATAAACTGAGGGGTTTTGACTTTTAAGCATCTTCTGTAACAAACCAAATACAGAAGTCATTATGGCTTTGTG
The DNA here is from genome assembly GCF_008692635.1 of Crocuta crocuta. Lineage (NCBI taxonomy): Eukaryota > Metazoa > Chordata > Mammalia > Carnivora > Hyaenidae > Crocuta > Crocuta crocuta. The sequence continues at coordinate 338,077 of NW_027531992.1, forward strand.
CTAATAGTTCTTTATAACATGTTTGTGAAGCTTCACAACAGGAAAAAATCTGCACCTATGCCTTTCAAGAAATGCCACGTTAATTATTTGGGATTTTCTGCTGTACAGGTTGATTATTTACAGTCTCACATTTTTAATATCTTAGTTCAGATGTTAAGCCTTAGTGGGCCTTTTTAAAGTCCTTATTCTTGTGTCCCCTACCATTTTATTTCATTTTTATTTTACATGATTTCTTTTTTGTTTGTCCTTTTGGCTTGATTTAGTTTATTTATTAACTTTAAACAAAAATAGAGAAAAATAGAATGTAAGCATACTCTGTGCATGATGGGCAATTTTTCTCCATTTTTAGCTCTTCATAAGACCTTCAAACATGCCCGAAAGCCCCACAGCTAAACACAAAGCACATCATTTTCTGTCCAGTAGCAGTTTAAAATTGTCTCCTGTAAATATAGTACCCCCCACCTCTACAGTTAACTCAGGAGTGCTAAAGAAAATAATTCTTTTCTCATATTCAGAGCTAAAACTGTTCCAGTTTATTTGTTGTGGGCTTGTTTATTCATTTTGTTAGATTCCACATATACATAAAATCATAAAGTATTTGGTTTTCTACATCTGACTCGTTTTATTTAGAATACTACTCTGTCCATTCATGTTGCTGTAAATGTCAAGATTTCATTTTTTAATATTATAAAATAAGTAATAGTATCAATACACACAATTATTTTATGCCACTTAATCTATCTTCCCTTTTATTTGTCACTCCTTGGACTTAAGTAGATAACTATGTCTAGGGAAATCTCATTAAATGGATTAATTTTTTCCCTAGTAACTAAAAAACTTGGAAGTGTGGGAGAATTCAAAGCAAATTTAAAGCTATAAATCATATAAATCCTTTCTATGGAATATTGTATGAGAGGCCTGAATTGCTATCTAAATATCTGTGAACCTGTAAGTTTTCAGTCTTTTAAGGAGGAAAGTGCCTATAAAGTGGAGTTTTCTCTTATTTATAGAGAACCTTAATGGATGTGACTAGTTTCAGAATAAAAAATGAGGAATCAGGGCACCCGGGTGGCTCAGTCAGTTAAGTGTCTGACTTCATCTCAGGTCATGATCTCCTGGTTTGTGAGTTTGAGCCCTGCATCAGGTTCAGAGCCTGGAGCCTGCTTCAGATTCTGTGTCTCCCTTTTTTTCCCTACCCCTCCCCTGCACATGCTCTGTCTCTCTTTGTCTCTCAAAGATAAATAAACATTTAAAAAAATTTAAGTGAGGAATCATGAAATGTTTTGCATAACTTGACATGGAAAAAAATTTGTTTCCAGAAGAGAAGACTTAGGTATATTTTATTGTTGGCTTTGATTTCTTTGTGGATGGTTTGGGCTCAAGTCATGGATCCTATGCCACACATTTTTTTAAAAATTAAATTATAGTTGGCATATTATGTTGCATTAAATTCAGGTGTGCAACATAGTGATATGACAAGTCTTTATGGTATGCCTCCCAAAAGTGTAGCTACTATCTGTCATAAAATACTAATACAATACCATTGACTATATTTCCTATGCTATACCTAATAAATGTCACTATGACATTTATCCCATAACTGGAAGCATGTATCTCCCACTTCCTTTCAGATATGTTGCCCATCCCTCACCCCTTCCCATCTGGAAACCATCAGGTCTCTGTATTTATGGGTCTGTTCCAGTTTTTTTTATTGTGTGTTTGTTTATTCATTTTGTTAGATTCCACATATAAGTAAAATCATAAAGTATTTGTTTTTCTACGTCTGACTTATTTAGAATAATATCCTGTTGGTACTCATGTTGTTGCAAATGGCAAGATTTCATTCTTTTTTATAGCCAAGGAGTATTTCATTGTATACATATATTTATATGCCACGTATTCTTTTCTTTTCACATTTATTTATTTTAAACTCCAGTATAGTTAGCATACAGTGTTACATTAGTTTCAGTATAATGATTCAACAATTCCGTACATCACCCAGTGCTCATTACAACAAGTGCACTCCTTGTTGCACAATAAGTGGTCCTCATCCCTTATTTCATCCATCCCCCAGCACTCCTTCCCTCTGGTAACCATCAGTTTGTTCTCTATCGTTAAGGGTCTGTTTCTTGGCTTGTCCTTCTCTCTTTTTTCTTCCTTTGTTCATTTGTTTTGTTTCTTAAATGCCACACATGATATTTGTCTTTTTATGACTTTTTTTGCTTAGCGTTATACTGTCTAGCTCCATCATGTCATTGTAAATGGAAAGATTTCACTCTTTAATGGCTAAATAATATTTCATTCTGTGTGTGTATATGCTTGTCTGTGTGTGTAAATTATACACACGCGCACACACACACACACATACATATGTCTTCTTTATCCATTCATATGCAGAAGGACACTTGGGTTGTTTACATATCATAATAATCTAAAATATATATTATAGGTGCCTGCGTAGCTCAGTGAGTTGATTGATTGTCTGACTTGAGTTCAGGTCATGATCTTACATATCATGGGTTCAAGCCCTGCCTTGGGCTCTGTGATGATAGCTTGGAACCTGAAGCCTGGTTCAGATTCTGTGTCTCCCCCCCTCTCTCTCTCTCTGCCCCTCCCCTGCTCATGCTCTATCTCTCTGTCAAAAATAAACAAACACAAAAAATATGTGTATATATGTGTATGTGTGTATATGTGTGTTTATTTGAAGGAGAGAAAGAGCACAATTGGGGTAGAGGGGCAGAGGGAGAGAGAGAATCTTATAAGTACCGCACACTAACCGATTGCACCACTGGAGCCATGCGAGAGAATCTTAATCAGGCTCCATGTTCAGAGTGGAGCTTGACACAAGGCTTGATCCCACACCCATGGGATCATGATCTGAGCCAAAATCAAAACTTGGCATTCTACAAATGTGCCATAGAGGCACCCTTGCATATATGTTTTCAAATTAGTGGTTTTGTATTCTCTAAGTAGTAGTTCAATTACTGCATCATAAAGTATTTTTATTTTAAAATTTTTGAGGAACTTTCATACTATTTTCCACAGTGACTGTACCAATTTGCATTTCCACCAACAGTTTATGAGGGTTCATTTTTCTCTATATTCTTGCCAACACTTGTTATTTCTTTATTTGTTTTGTTTTAGCTATTCTGACAACTGTAAGGTAATCCCATTTTGTTTTGATTTGCATTTCCCTGATGATTAGTAATGTTGAGCATCTTGTCATGTGTCTGTTGGCCATGTACATGTTTCCTTTGGAAAATGTCTTTTCAAGTCCTCAGCTCATTTTTAAATCCAATTGTTTGTATCTTTGGTATTGAATTGTATAAGTTCTTTATATATTTTTGATCCCCTATCAGATATATCCTTTGCAAATATCTTCTCCCATTCAGTGGATTGCCTTTTCATTTTGCTGTTGGTTTCCTGTTGCTGTTTAAAAAGTTGATTAGTTCCAATAGCTTAGGTTTTCTTTTGTTTCCCTTGCCTAAAGAGATAGTTCTAGAAAAATTTTGATAACACTGATATCCATTAGTTTACTGCCAATGTTTTCCTTTACTAGTTTTATGGAATCAAATCTCACATTTAGGTCTTTAATCCATTTTTAGGTTTTGTGTCTGGTATAAAAAAGTGATGCAGTTTCATTCTTTTGTATGTAGCTGTCCAGTTTTTTCAACACCATATTTTGAAGAGCCTGTCTTTTTGCCCATTGTATATTGTTACCTTTTCTGTCACAAATTAATTGACCATATAAGTATAGGTTTATTTCTGGGATTTCTACTCTCTTCTATTGACCTATGTGTCTATTTTTGTGCCAGTATATACTGTTTTGATTCCTACAGCTTTGTAGTATATATTTTGAAATCTGGGATTGTGAATCCTCCAGCTTTGTTCTTCTTTATCAAGATTATTTGGCTATTCAGTGTCTTTAATAGTTTTATACAATTTTTAGGATTATTTGTTCTAGTTCTGTGGGAAAAAACTATCAGGATTTTGATTGGGACTCTACTGAATCTGTAGATTTCTTTGGATAGTATGGACATTTTAACAATATTAAATCTTCTAATCCATGAGTATGGTATAACTTTCTATTTGATTGTGCCATCTTTAATTTATTTCATCAATATTTTATAGTTTTCAGAGTATAGGTCTTTTATTTCCTTGGTTAAGTTTATTCTTACATATTTTAGTCTTTTTGAATTGTAAATAAGATTATTTTCTTAAGTTCACTTTTTGTGACTTCATTATTAGTATATAAACACAAGTGATTTCTGTATATTAATCTCACATCCTGCAAATTTGCTGAATTCATTTATTACTTCTAATAGCTGTTTAATGGAGACTTTAAGGTATTTATGTATAATAGTAAAATGATCTGAAAATAGTGACAGTTAACTTCTTTATTACCCATTTGGAAGGTTTTCATTTCTTTTTCTTGTCTGCTGTGACTAGACATTCTAGTACTACATTGAAAATTGTTTATAATATTCCTATATTATTCTTGATCTTAGAGAAAAAGCTCTCAGTTTTTCACCATTTAGAATAATATTAGCTATTAGTTTTTCATGTGGTACCTTTAATATGTTGAAGTATGTTCCTCTAAAACCCACTTGTTGAGAGGCTTTTATCATGAATGGATGTTGAATTTTGCCAAATGGTTTTTCTACATTCATTGAGATGATTGTATAGCTTTTACATTTTTTTGTTGTTAATGTGATGCATCACATTGATAGATTTGTGAATATTGTACTATCCTTGCCTTCCAGAATGATCATGGTAAATGATCATCTTAATGTATTGTTGAACTGTGTTTACTAATATTTTGTTGAGAATTTTTACATCTATGTTCATCAGGGTTTTTGGCCTGTAGTTTTCTCAGGGTTTTTGTAGTGTTTTTGTCTTGTTTGGGTATCAAGGTAATGCTAGCCTCATAGAATATAGTTGGAAGCTTTCCTTCTTCTAGTTTTTTTTTTTTTTAATTCTTCATTTCTACTAGCCTTAGGATTTGTTCTTCTTTTTCTTCTTCCTTGTGTGTAAGGTTAGATTGTTTATGAGATTTTTTTCTCATTTCTTAAGGTTGGTCTGTATGTATCACTAAATTTTCCTTTTAGAATTTCTTTAGCTACATCCCATATATTTTGAACTGTTGTATTTTCTTTTTCATTTATTTTTTTTTCCACTTTGATTTCTTCACAGAATCATTGGCTATGCAGTAGCATGTATTTAGTCTCCATATGTCTGAATTTTTTCTAGTTTTTTTTCTTGTGATTATTTTCTAGTTTCATATTGTTGTGGTCAGAAAAGATATACTATTGCAAATTTTTAAAATATATTGAGACTTGTTTTGTGGCTTAACATGATGTATTCTCAAGAATGTTGCATGCACACTCGAAAAGAAAGTGTGGTCTGTTGTTTTTGGATGGGATATTCTCTAAATATCTGTTACATCTATCAGTAGTCTAATGTGTCATTCAAAGGCACTGTTTCCTTATTGATTTTCTGCCTGGATGATCTATCTATTGATATAAATGGAGCGTTAATATCTTTTATTTCAGTACTGTCAGTTTCTCCTTTATCTCTGTTAATTTTTGCTTTATGTATTTAGGTGCTTCAATGTCAGGTAGATAGATATTTATAATTGTTATATTCTCTTGTTGGAATAACCTTTTATCATCATGTAATGTCCTTATTTGTCTCTTTTTAGTCTTTATTTTAAGTTTTATTTCACCTGATGAATGTATTGCTACCGCTGCTTTTTTTTTCCAACCATTTACTTACAGTCTGTACTTATTTTTAGGAATAAAGTAAGTCTCTTGTAGTAGCCCAAAGATATTTTAATATCTTATTTTTATTAATCCATTCCTCCACCCTATGTTTTGATTGGAGCATTTAAGCCATTTACACTTAAAGTATTTATTGATAGATATGTACTTATTGTCATTTTGTTAATTGTCTTCTGATTGTTTTTGTAGGTCTCTATTCCTTTCATCTTCTCTTGCTCTCCTTAATTGTGATTGATAACCTTCTATAGTGTTTGGTTTCTTTATCTTTTTGTGGGTGTGTATCTATTATAAGTTTTTGGCTTGTGGTTACCATAAGGTTTATATATAACATTCTAAGTACATAGCAGTCCTTATTAAGTTGATGGTTACTTAAGTTCAAGTACATTCTAGAAGGACTTTATTTTAACTCCTCTTCCATGTTTTATGTATATGTTGTCATGTTTTACTTTTTATGTATAATTTTTAAAATTATCATTACAGCCTTTACTTTTCCATTTAAAGAAGTTCTTTTAACATTTCTTATAAGGCTAGTTTAGTGGTGATGCATTCCTTTAACTTTTGTTTTTCTGGGAAAATGTCTCTCCTTCCTTTAATTTTGAATGATAACCTTGCTGGGTACAGTATAATTGGTTTTAGGTTTTTGTTTGTTTGTTTTTGTTTTTGTTTGCTTTCAGCTCTTTGAATATATAGTGCCAATCCCCTTTCGCTTGCAAAATTTCTGCTGAAAAATCAACTGATAGCCTATGTGGTTTCCCTTGTATGCAACTTTTTGGTTCTAGCTGCTTTCAAATTTTTCTTTTTTTCCCTAAGTTTTTATTTAAATTCCACTTAACATACAGTGCAGTATTAGTTTCAGTTGTACAATTTAGTGATTCAACATTTATATACAACACCCAGTGCTCATAACAACAAGTGTATTTCTTCATCCCCATCACCTATTTAACCCTTCCTCCCCACCCACACCCACCTACCCTCTGGTAACCATCTGTTTGTTCTCTAGAGTTAAGAGTCTGTTTCTTGGTTTGCCTCTCATCTCTTTTTTATATTTTATCTTTTCATTGAAGTTCTCACTGAGTTCTTCCACTCTCCTCTGCAGGCCAGTGAGCCCTTTACGTTCTTTAAGCATATTGGTTATCTCCATTCCATTTGGTTCTTCTTTTTCTAAGTTTTTGTTTTGTTCTTAATCTTCCTCTTTCATTTTGGAGCACATTTATCTGTCTTCTCATTAACTTGATTTTCTCTACTTGTTTCTATGAATTACATGGAATAGCTACTTCTAAACTTGAGGAAATTATATATATATGGTTATTTTCTGTGTAGTCTGTGTGTGCCTAATAACTTGGCCAACTGGAACTGTGGCTGGTGTGGGCTGGGGGTCCAGAGACATTCTGTGCTGGGACTCTACTGATGGGATGGCCAAAGCTAAAGTAGTCATGGTCTTGAACAGTCGGGAATCTTCACACACACAGTGCCCTGACAAGACAGCTGAAGCTAAAGTGGGTACAATACAGAGGTTCCAGTGCTCTCTGCACAGAGGGTACCCAAAAATAACAGCTAAAGCTGAAGTTTGCATGGACTTGGGCAGTATCCCAAGTCCTGGATACTTCACAGCAGGTATCCTGGCAGAACAGCTGAAGCTAACATCGGCTTTAAAGCAAGGATGTCGTTGGGCTACACAGAGTGTGTCCTGGCAGGACTTCTGAAGCTGAAATGGGTGTAAGCTGATATGTTCTGGAGTGCTTAGCATAGGAGGTGAGGGCCAGAATGTCATGGGATGTTCTACACAAGGGGCTCCCTAGCAGGGCAGTTTGAATTAAGGCAAGGATGGGGTGAGGGTTCCTGGGTTTCTCTGTGCAGGAGCCATCTTGGCAAGTAGCTGGAATTGAATGAGACCGCATGTTCATGTGTGATCTGAGTTGGGAGTGCCATAGCAAGCCATCTAGAGATGAAGTGGTGTGGGTCTAAAGTGTCCCAGGTTCTTTGAATTTCACCTTTATGAGATTGTTGGAGCTGTAGTTGAGTGTGACTAGGGGTGTCCCAACGTGCACCATGCTGGAGCCACCTTAATGGAAAGACTGAGGTTGGTATGGGCTAGAGCCCTGAGACTTACTGAGGCAGTAGGGCAACTAGGGCACCCAGACCCTACTCCCATTTGTGCTATCAAGGGGAAGGATGCATGTAAACCATGGCACTCACCAGCCCCTCAGGCCTGGAAAGATTTCTAGCAGCTTCCTTGCCATTTATCAAGGTTCTAGAAATGGTACTTTTTTATATTCCAGGGGCTTTTTAAAATCACAGGTTTTTTGTTTATTTGCTTGTTTTTCTGTGTCCCAGGGCAGATACATCTGCTCATGATCCTTTTGTACTTTCCCTCACCACTGCAGTTCACAGCATCAGGAGTAGGGATTCTGTTTGTTATCATATCTCTATCTTTCTTGCCTTTCTCTATGTGGTTTATCTTTTATTGTTCAGATGCTGTTCAGTTAGCCTTCAGTTCTTCTTCAGGAGCAAGTGTTCCATAATAGGTGTAGATCTGGTGTGTCTGTGGAGGAGATGAGTTCTGCCTCTTCCTACATCACTATTTTGGACTGAAACACTGCACAACACAGTTTTTAGTTTTCACATGAGGAAGAATTCTCTACTGCATGTCATCTGAGAAATACAAGTTTTTTTTTTTAATATCAAGTTTTCCTTTTCAAAATTTGATCATGTATATCTCTCAAGTTGGGATTATGTTTTAATTTGGATGTTCTACTTTTTCTTGCTGTCATTAAAATTTTATTGCTTTCACCATTTTTTTTTCAGAGACAAAGGGCAGTTTATTGCTCATAGCAACAGCATTAGGCAGAATATTATCAGTTTTGTATTATTTCTCTCAGTCAGAATCCCCACAGGATGGTAGGAAGAGGACCAGATAACCCCTGCTCAGACAGTAGGTTGGCTTGTAGGAGAGAAACTCTAAATTTAGGGAACCCAAATCTTCTATAATGGTTAGTAAGCAAACCTACTCCTTGCTTGAGAGGGAGATATTATCTAAGGCTCTTCACTATAGAAAGAAGCTTGAAAAGAAAGTCTGGGACAAAGGCAGTCAGTTCCTCTGCTCATAAGATTTATAGAAATGTGAGACACCGAGGGATACTGGTCTCCTAAAAATATCTACCCTTCATTTCTACATTGTCTTGGCTTCTGGTGAATTTTCCCATGAGCACACCACTCTGACTAATCTGACCAACAGAGACTGGAACCAAATCCATTAATTTGTCTCATACAACATCCAGTTAAAGCTTCTATCAATAGACCTCAAGGAACAGAATGAGGCCATACTGTATATTAGTGCCAACCATGCCATCAATGGCACTGAACCCTTCCAGCTGAACAAATCACATAAACCAGATGGCTTTCTCCTTAAGTTTCTCTGTTGATCTATTCACTTGGTTCAAGGCATCAACCCAAGTATAAAAGTTTGTATTAGCCATTGCATGGATCTCATCTTGGCCATCAAGGAGGAAGACTAGGGCAATTCCAGCATTTATAATAACCCTCACCAGTAAATTGACTGATTACTTGAGTATCTTGCAGAGATGAGGTGGTATCATTGATAAGTTTAGCTAAAGGCAGGAAAAATTTTGTTCTACTTTTTCTAATTGGACATCTGTCTTAGGGATAATTGTCCACAGGGACACATAAATGACAAGTCATCTATCCCTCTGGGAATCTCCCTCAAGTAACCAATGGTAGCTTCATTTTGGTGGAGCTTTGAAGTCATCTGAGGCCACATCATCTACTGATGGTATTTACTTAAAGATGTGAGGGCCTCTTATGACCACCCCTAAGCATAAATCATCATGTTTTCAAGAGGCATGTAAGTTAATGCCAAGTTTCTCTACAAGAAATATAACCCTGGGGTTATCCCTTGGGGACAAAATGGTGGTATTTACAATTGTTGGGCCCCTCAGAGTGGAACCTACATTAGTCAAGGGGCACAGGTTGACAGTGCTTCCATCATGTTAATCTCTCTGATTTTTTTTCTAAATTAAAAATTTTTTTAAGGTTTAAATTTTTTGAAGTAAAATGGACAGCAAAGTGTACTAAACATAAGGGCCCAATTCTGTGTGTCTTGATGAATACATAAACCAGTGAAACTGTTTATGATATTCGTCCAAGATATTAAACACGAACATCTCTTCAAAATTTCCTACTCTAGTCAATCCTCACCCAACAAAGGCAACCAACTACAGTTCTGAATTCTGTTCTGAAATACTATTCTAATTTTCCTTGCTCTAGAGCTTTATATGAATGGAATAATACAATGTTTACTCTTGATATCTGACTTCTTTCTCCCAATATACTATATATTTATGGTCTATCCAAATGGTGGAGTGAATCACTAGTTCATTCTTATATTGTTGTGTAGAATCAATTGTATGAATATGCTGCAGTTTGCTTATCCATTCTCCTGTTCACAGATATGAGTTATTTACTATTTTGGACTAGCATTATTAAAGTTTTTATAAATATTCCCATAGAAATAATTTTGAGATTATTTTTCTCTTTTTGAAAATTTCCTCTGAGTAAATAACAAATACTGAAATTCAGTCAATGATAACTAAGAATAAATCAAAAGCTGGTGCATGATCACCTTTATAAGAAACTGACAAATTTCTTATTCCAAAGTGGTTGTACTAGTTTACTTTTCCATAAACAAAGTATGAAAGCCCCAAGTGCTGCACAACTTTACTCATATTTGATGTTGTTGATTTTTAAAATTTTAGCCATTCTAATGAATCTGTAATTTTTTTTCCTTGAGGTTTTAATTTGAATTTTCTTGATGACTGATAGTGTCAAGTGTATTTTCACATGCTATGAGCCTTTTGAATGTCTTCTTTTGTGAAGTGTCTAATTGTTGTGCCCATTATTGATATGTAAGATTTATTTATATATTTAGGATACAAGTTCTTTGTCAGATACATATACTGGAAATATATAAACAGCCTTTGATTTTCTTAACAATGTCTTTTAAAAATTAAAAGATATTTAGTATGAATAAATACTGAATTTTACTTCAGTTTTATTCTTTACTCTGCTAATGTGGTAAATTTATTTGTTTTTAATGTTACATAAACTATGCATTCTGGGAATAACCCCTCCCCCCACTTCATCAATATATAATTTGTGATAACTTTATTCATGTGCCAATTTGGCTAGATCACAGTGTAATTTTTCAATCAAACAACAATCTATGTGTTATGAAAGAAATTTACAAGTAAAATTCTGCTATATCCATCAATCATCTGTCTAATATCCTACTGTTTCTTTTTCTTTGGTTGAACCCTGATTGGCAGAAATATGTACTTTGTATATTGCTAGATTGAATGTGCTAATATCTTGTATAGGATTTTTATATTTATGTCCATGAGTTACTGGTCTTTAACTTTCTTNAGGCCTTAACATCTGAGCTGAGGTTTTGTATGAAGAGAAAAAACAATCTGTAGATGCTGCTTCAGCCTATGCCCAGAGTATTCCATCTGCTCAGTATCTTCCCTTCCTTCCTGACTGCTGAATTTCTCGTTTACTTAGCTGGCTTCAACAAATTATGTAAGCCAATTACTTTTAGTAACAGTATCCTCTCATCTCTCTATCCATCAATCATCTGTCTAATATCCGACTGTTTCTTTTTCTTTGGTTGAACCCTGATTGGCAGAAATATGTACTTTGTATATTGCTAGATTGAATGTGCTAATATCTTGTATAGGATTTTTATATTTATGTCCATGAGTTACTGGTCTTTAATTTTCTTGTGTTTACTTTGTCAGGGTTTGGTATAAGGTTTATGCTTCTCTCTAATAATTCAAAAAGAGGTTTTAAATAATTGGTCTTGGGGTGCCTGGGTGACTCAGACGTCCAACTTCAGGTCAGATCTCATTGTTCGTGAGTTCGAGCCCCGCATCAAGCTCTGTCCTGACAGCTCAGAGCTTGGAGTCTGCTTATTTCAGATTCTGTGTCTCCCTTTCTCTCTCTGCTCCACCCCCACTCATTCTCTCCCTCTCTCCCTCTCTCCCCCCTCCCTTCCTTCTCTCTCAAAATTAAATCAACATTAAAAAAATAATTGGTTTTATTTCTCATCTAAGCAATTTCATAGTATTCTTGAGTAAAAAAAAGAAATGGTTTTGGAATTTTCTTTGTAGGAAATGGTTATGACAAATTTAAAGTCTTTCTTAGATATAGGGAAGAGCTCTTATTTTCCCTGGTAAAAACTTGTGATAAGTTAAAAGTTGGAATGAATTTGTCCATTTTATCAAAATTGTCACCTGTATTAGCATAAAATAGCTCACAACTCTTTATAACTACTGTAATGCCTATAGAACTTAGAAGATGTGTCTTCTTTTCTTGATCAAACTCAGTAGTCAAATTTAAATATTTTTAAAGAATCAAGTATGGGCCTTAAAATTTTTTCTCTTTTGGTGTTCTGTTCTTTTGATTTTTTTCTTATCTATGTTATATTGCTTTAGTTTAATGTTTTTATCCTCTTTGCTAAATTCCTTTGATGAAAACTTAGATCACTGAACATAGAAATTTCTGATATAAATAATTGAAGCTATAATTTTTAAGAACTAATTTATATGCCTCCCACAAATATTGATGCGTTATTTTCAATACAATTGAGTTCAAAATATTTTGTAATTTCCACTGTGATTTCTTCTTTAACCTATAAATTATGTAAAAATATTTTTTAAATGAGAAAGTATCCACAACTATTGAATGGAGTGGTCTATAAATATTAAGTAAAGTTGCTTGAGAATATTGTCCAAATGTGTTTTTTTTAACTTTTACTAGCATTTTTTCATTGTTTTCTTAATTGATCAGGGAGAGGTTTGAAAGTTTTTTATTATGACTGTACATTTCTAAAGGTCATTCTCTATTTCTATGTTTGCTTTTATAGTTAAGAAATTGTTATTAGTTTTGTACAACTTTATAGTTTTATATCTTCATGATAAACTGCCACTTGTATCGTCATGTATGCCCCTTTTTATTTCTAATAGTAATCCTTGTTTTGAAGGCTACTTTAGTTGATATTACCATAGTGTCCAACTTTCTTTTGCTTACTTATGTTGGCATAGTATATCTTATTTACATTCTTTTTGTTTTCAACCAAAATCTGCCTTTATATTAATGTAGACATCTTGTAGATAGAACATAGTTGCAAAACATAGTTTGCTTTTCCATCCTATTTGATAAAACACCTTCTAGTTAAAGAATTTATCATTTACTTATTTATTGATATAATTGGTAAAAATAAAGTATTTTATGCCACATTTCATTTCCTCAATTTAGTTTTTACTAAAACTAAATTTTAGTAGTGACTGCCAGCCTGCATCTATGGAGACTACCCCAGCAGGCTGCTAGATGTGTTTTAATTAGATGCCTAACCCTCAGGCCAATGTATTAAGATAAGCAAGTGTGCCTTCTTTGCATAACGACTGAGTGCCTTTTCCCCCATAAAATCTGCACAGCTCTCAATTGGCTGCCTCCATACTGGTCCCAGCTGTGCGTAAATTCAAGTGTGTAAACCCTTCAAGAACTGTTTCTCAGTTTTCTATAGCCTTGTGAGTCTTTGAGTGTGAATGTCATTGATTTTTGAATGTAGATGTTTAAGAGGCTTGTCTCTCAGGTGTAGGTTTTTAAGTTGGGTTCCCCAGGGTGGATTCAAGCCCTACCCTCCTCAGGGAGAATCGCTGTGTTTTATTTCCCTCCAAGTTGTGAATTGTAGCATTGAAAGTGGGTTTTATGGTTAGATTGTGTCACAGACTCTACTTTTTGCTTCAAAGTCATTTTTTTGCCCCTTGCTTGCATGATTATATAGGAGTCTCTCGGGTATTTATTTGTTTAGTCTTATTTTTTTTTCTCAGAGAAAATTGTTGCATTTTTAGCTTTGGGTCCCATATGTCCATGGGAGGAAGTGAGTTTAGGATCTTCCTACATCATAGTCTGAACCAGAATTTCTGTGTTATTAACTGCTTACTCCAAAGATTACACTAGAACCTCACAAATTATCATAATCGTCCTTGAACTGATAGTATATCCCTTCAGTTAAATTGTAAAAAAAAAATTACATTTTATTCCTACAACTTCATGCAAGTGCAAACAATTAGATTTAAGCCCCCATTTTGTGTGATTTGTTTTCATATAATTAATATATATGTCATTAACACCAAAATACATTTTGTAATTTTTTTCTCCTAAGTAGCCAGTTGACTTTAAGAAAATAATATGGAAATAAAAAGATGATCTTTTTTGTTTAACCATTCACTTTACATTTCCAGTTTGTTTGATTCCTTCCTAAAGTTCTAATTCTGATTTCATTTCCCTTCAACCTGAAGAACTTCCTTTAGTTATTTTATGTAGTACAAGTTTACTAGTGATTTAGCTGTACTATGAAAATGATTTCATTTTACCATCAAATTTGAAGAATGTTTTTCTTGGATATGTACGTTAAGATTGCCAGGTTTTATTTTATTTATTTAAACATGTTAATGATAATAATTCATTTTTTTCCAGAATTTATTGTTTCTTATGAGAAGTCCACTGTAATCTGTGTCATCTGTGTCCTCTGCATGCAATGCACCATTCTTAGGTAGCTATTTTCAATACATTTTTGCCCTTGGATTACAACAATTTTACTTTTTACATATCCTGATTTTAGTTCAGAGCTGTGAATTTTGTAAGTTGATATTTTTCACCAAACATTTGAAATTTTAACCAGTATGTCTTCAAATACTATACCTGTTTCTTTTCTACTTTTCGGATTCAAATCACATGAACACTATAATGCCTGATATTATAATTGTCATAAAAGTTCTATTTTTTCTACTTTATATCTTTGTCTTCTTTTTTAAAAATTTTTAACGTTTATTTATTTCTGAGAGACAGAGAGACAGCGCGTGAGCAGGGGAGGGGGAGAGAGAGAGGGAGACAAAGAATCAGAAGCAGACTCTAGGCTCTGAGCTAGCTGTCAGCACAGAGCCCGACATGGGGCTCAAACCCATGAGCCATGAGATCATGACCTGAGCCAAAGTTGCCCGCTTAACTGACTGAGCCACCTGGGTGCCTCAATCTTTGTCTTATTTAAGTTGGATAGTCTCTATTGGCCTTCTTCAATTTCATTGACCCTTTTTTCTGCCATCTCGAAGTTAAACCTATGCCACAGTTCTTTAAATTTTTTATATTGCAATTTAGTTATAGAATTTCCATTAGTTCTACTTTATAGTTTCTAATATTACATTGAAGTACTCATCTGCTCAAAAATTATGACCATCTTTCTCTTTAAATCCTTAAGCAGGCTGGTCTATGTTCTATTTTGCTTAACATAAGTTGTTTTTTTTTTTTCTTGAAAAAGTTACATTGTTCTACTTTCATCTGTCTGGTAATTCGTTTTAATTACACATTGGACTTTGTGGATTATACACTGTAGAGACCTTGACTTTAAAGCGTACTGATTAGTTTTTAACAGGGAATTAAATTACTCTTAGTTCAATGTTATGGTTTTCATGTTATTACTTTTTAAAAGATATTTCTGTGGAAAGCCCAAAATATTAATAAGTCTCTATTACTTGTCAAGACTCAAACACCACACTCTGTTTTCATTATGGTCGACAGCAGTAAACTATCTCTTCTCAGTTTGTGATCCTTCCAGCTACCATTTTTCACAAGGCTACCTGTAATATCTCCATCTCATGTGAAGCTCCATGATCTGCAATGAATTTGACATTGCTTATGTATAGATACTAGGACTTTCCAAGCTGTATATCTCTCCTTTCAGTTCCGCCTCCGCTCTAAATGTGTAGTGACTCTGACAGCCAGATACTCCATCTCCGATACTTTGGTCTAAGAATAATTTTGATTTGTTCTATTATTCTCCTACCCATCCAGTAGGCTATAGAATGTCCTCTAATAAAGCCCAATTAGAATAAGACTTTATATGTAGTGCCTGGGTGGTTCAGTCCGTTGTATCTGACTTCAGCTGAGGCCATGCTCTCACAGTTTGTGGGTTTGAGCCCTTCATCATGCTCTTTGCTGACAGCTCGGAGCTTGGAGCCTGTTTCAGATTTTGTGTCTCCCTCTCTCTCTCTGATCCCCCGTTGCTCATGCTCTCTCTCTCTCTCAAAAATAAACGTTAAAAATTAAAAAAAAGAATAAGACCTCATATACTGTTCATTCCTCCTTTCAAGAGTGCAACTGTTCAAGTTTATACCAACTTTTGTTACTCCTCAGTGCCTTCAAACAATTAGAGATTTTGTAATTTCTCCAGTGTTTATAGTTGTTGCCTACAGTATGGTTTGTCCAATGCAGATAGCTCTGACATTACTATAACTGGAAACTTTATCAGATTTATTTTCATTTTACTTTTCTGTTTGTTTGGATTATTTTAAATCAAATATATGTAGCAATGAAAGAAAGTAAGGGAATGGGTTGAGTGACAGAGTTTGCAGGAAAAAAATACACTTTTGGCTGAGACATGTGGGATGTGACCAATTCAGCCCCAATTTCTTTAGGTCCGTCTATTTTACTTTTAAGAATTTGAACATGTATAAGTATTACCTTTGTTTTGAACACAAAGAATTTGTGGCTGGATTAATGCACTAAAGAGCCAATCCCAGGGAGATGTTAGAAAGTAACACACACCTAAACCCCAAGTTTTTGCAGAAATCACTGGAACATATTTGGATTTGCGTAAATGATGGAAGCAGAGATTCAAAGAAATTTTACCTAATATTAAATGGAAGAGTCTGCAGGATGACATTCTTATTATATATTTTGGAAAATACTGAGGCAGGCAGTAGGGCAGGCTATCCAGCTTAACAATTTGGCTAGTCATGATATCAGTGTAGGTATAGAACTTGAGTCTCACAAACAAACAATAAAGACAAGCCATCAGTATTACAGGACCTAACAAACTACAACTTGTATAATTGGGAGGTATGTGTGTGCCAACATTTACACTGATGATCAGAAACCACCAATCCAACAGATAGATTTATTGGATGTTGGCATTAGTTTTGCTGATAAGTTGTCCAAAAGATGTCTTGTGGATGTAACTCAAGTATTCATAAATAAAGCAATATAAACAATTGTACAGTTATTATGAACAAAAAATAAATAAACACTTGCCCTAAATGTTAAAGAATCATAAGTCAACCCTTTCCCTACTATTTGCTAAAGAATTACACAATTTTACCATACTGCTTTTGAATTGCTTGATAAGGTTCAAAGGTTATAAATAATGGAGAATATTAGCTCCAGCTCCACTTAAACATATTTCTACTAAAGTGGACTGGCTTTTTTCCTAGGTAAAAAAATGAATAAAGCCTCTGAAAATTTTAAAACAAACAATTTCTTACCACTACATGTCTAATAGTCTAAACATATGATTTCTCTTAAAACAATACAGTTTGAAGCATGGGGTAATAAATAATGAGTAAAAGCATAAATTTTGGACCCAAAATCCATAGGCTCAAATCTTGGCTCCACCACTTTCTAGCATTCTGAGATTATACATTTAAATTATCTTCTCTGTGCCTCAGCTTCACATATAAAAAGTGGTTAGTACAGTAATATCTACATGATAACGTGATGTGATTTATAAATGAATTAATAACTATAATAATCTAGAATAATCAGTGACACATAAAAGGTACTATTCAAGTATTACACTCATTATAATTTAGTGAAATACTTCAAATAGTAACTGGTTTTACTTCACTATCTATCCTCGAAAGACATGTCATGACATGACATGAGACATGTCGTGGCCATTTTACATATTTATCCATTTATAGTCTTTAAGCTCTATTTTATAGTAAATTAATAGTAAATATTTTTATAGGTCCTCAAAAAATGTATCTTTGCTGAGTAAGTGAAAATAGTTTATTATTTCAGTCAATAGTTGTTGAATGCTTATTCAAAAACAGTGAACAAAATGGTCCCCAAATATTTAGCATGTGGATTTTGCATTATAATAGGAATCCAAAAAATAAATAAGTTATACAGCAATGTATGCTAAGAAGTAAAAAAGGAGGGGAAAGATAAAGTGTTAAAGTGTTACAGTTTTAAACAGCCAAATTGATGAAGAAATGCCCATTTTACTGGTGATTTTATGTCATTTACTATCCATTCCTCTTTGTTATACATGGATTTATAAAGTAAGCTATTTTGTGGGTAATAGCACACTCCTTAAATCAAATATGAGTGGTAATTATAAGGTCTGTAAATTATTAAGTATGATTTCTGTTATTAATATTTCTAGGTTCAGTTTGTTCATCTTCCAAAGTAGGAACAATTGTATCATATACAGTTGTGACGTCCAAATAAAACAGAGATAGAAAATTCTTTGGAAATCTCTAACAACAAATGTAGCAATCTGTCTTGTAGAACCCCAAAATTTTTCTCTTGAAAATGACCTATTTAGTTATTTATTTAACAAGCCCCTTATATTAACTCTGATGTGGAATATTCTAAGAACTTTATAAAAATAAGAACTCATTCAACCTTTATAACCAATTAAGCATTTAGTATTATTATTTATTATTCTCATCTTAGAGATGAGGATACTGAGGCACAGTAAAGTTAACTATCTCGTTCAAGCTGACAAGACTAGTAACTGAGAGGGAAACTATTGCATAGTAAGGTTTCTTAATATTTATGTTATTCTGAACAATTAGGAAAAAGAGATGCTTCTCCCTGGTTTTGTCAGGAATTAGGAAAAGGCATCACACCCTTCCTGCTGACAGTCCTGTGCCTGCACATGGGGTTTATTGGATGGACTTTATGTGGGATTTTTTTAGTTTCTTGTTATTTGGAACACGAGCTATATTTGCACTTGAGGAAGAATGAATAACAGTTGCAAATTCTACACTTGAATTTCCTTATGTTTAAGCATTTTGGTGATTTATCCTTTTGAATATATGCCTCCCCTGTTTAGGAAGAGGCTTCCTCTTGCATTTAAGGCCAAATAAAGTCAACAAGGTGGGAACTTATATGTCTTTGCTTAAACAATACATGCTAGGAATAATCTCAGGGGAAAGTTGAATACCACCTACTCTATTTGACTTTTCTGCTGGGGAGAAAGTTTTTAAAAAGGATCTTATTGCTCTTCCTTCTAAACCAGAGGCCCTGAACTCTGCATTCATATTATTGTACTGTGGGATACTTTTCTTTGCCATGGAAAACACCAGAATATTTAAAAAGAAATGCCAGGGATGTGGTCCAAGTATGACTTGTTTAAGTTTCCATATGATCCAGTAACTCCATACTGGATATTTACACAAACCAAATGAAAACATTAATTCAAAAGATATATGCGCCTCTGTTTATTGCAGCATTATTTACAACAGTCAAGACATGGAAGCAACCCAAGTACTCATCCACAAATGAATGGATAAAGAAGACATGGCATGTATATACAGTGAAATGTTACTCAACCATAAAAAAGAATAAAATCTTGCCATTTGCAACAGCAAATTATACTAAAGAGTATAATGCTAAGTAAAATAAGTCAGAGAAAGAAATACCAATGATTTCACTCATGTGGAATTTAAGGAACAAAACAAATAAACACAGGGGAAAAAAAAGACACAGAACAATGACTCATAAATATAGAGGACAAACTGGTGGTTGCCAGAGGTGAAGTGGTTTAGGGATGGGTGAACTAGATAAAGGAGATTAAGAGTGTGATGAGCATTGATTAATGTGTAGAACTGTTCACTCATTATATTGTATACCTGAGACTACTATAACAATGTGTGTTAATTATACTTGAACTAAAAAAAAATAAAAACAAAGACCCAGGAGATTCTATACTTCGATCAGAGATGAGAATTACTGATATAGAAGGTTAGAGCTGGAAACCTTGTCACAACTCTGCACTGTAGTCCTCTTAAATAGAAGCCTCTCACTTTCAGCCATAGAAACGTAGGAAGTTTAGGAAATATCAACATATTAGTTGAAAATTGCTTAGTAGGGAGTAAAATATTTGCTGAAACTCTTTAACCAGTCTATCTCCTGGTGTCCTGAAATTCCAGCCCATAGTGATTAAAAGGATCAAAACACCATCTGGTCCAGTTAGGGGTGCCTCTAATTTCTTCTATCAAAGTTTGTAGTGCAATGTTTGGCACATAATATTCCTGCAATAAACAGTAGTAGTTATTAACAGTTATGGAGAAAAATTTTCTCAAGTGTATGTACTTCCTGTTACATCATGAGTATAAGACATGTGTTAACTCCTTCACGTCTTACATGAAAAATGAAGAGAAAATTTCAGGGGGCCAGTTACATCTATTCTTTTTATGCATTGTAGGATGTTTTGTTTCTTTACATAATTCATATGCTTATTTACTTCATGATTGATTTTGAAAACAAACTATATAGACTGAAATATGAATATATACATAACACAAATATGCTGTCAATTATTAAAATTAAATTAACATAGGAACAATGGTTAGAGCAGTATGAGCAATTTACTAAGTGGTTTGCTATGGGTATATTTTTGTGGAGGAGTAGTTTACAGCCACAGGAAGAGGTTTTGCTATTTTCTACTTTTTAAGAAATTACATGAACAAGAGCTTCATTATCCAAGTCTTAACAATTAATGATCCTATCTGGTAGTTTGGAAGATAGCATTAAAAGAGCTCAGTAAGGGCAAAAAAATAAATCCAAACATATCATGCTTGACTTAACATAAAAATAAATAAGTAAACGTTTTATGGATGTTGTCACCATTGGAACATTTTCTTGCTGAAATTCAAATTTATTTAAAAACATGGAATAGTCCCCTAAATCAGAGTAATAATGAAAATACTCCACATACAAAAATTCCTAAAGTAGGTAACATATACATGTATTAGAATTCTCCAGAGAAACAGATTCAAAATATTTATACATGTGTGTGTATATATGTATATGTATACATGTATTTGTATATACATGTACATGTGCATATATATTATATACAAGTGTATATGTGTATACATGCATATGGAAAAATCTCCAGTTTGAGGTGGTAAGATGGGAATCCAAGAGAGTTAATGGTGCAGTTCCAGTCTGAGTGAGACTCTGGAGAGAAAATGATATAGTTCCATTCTGAACATTAGCAGCCTGAAGACCCAGGAAGAGTTGGTGCTTGAATTCAAAAGAAGGAAAAAGTCAATGTCTCAGATCAAAGGCAGTCAGGTAGGAGGAATTCTCTCATATTTAGGACACAGTCAGCCTTTCCTTTTTCCTTTTCTTTTTTATTTTTAATTAAGTATAGTTGACATACAATATTTTTAATTAAGTATATGTATAACATACAATGTTATATTAGTTTTAGGTGTACAATACAGCGAATAATACATTAAGCAGCACTCAGCAGGAAAAATGTAGTCAACATAAAAATCATTATAATATTATTATTTTTATTCCCGTTGTTGTACTTTACAGCCCTGTGGCTGATTTACTTTACACCTAGATGTTCATGCCTCTCAACCCACTTCACCTGTTTCACCCAAACCACCATTTCCTTTCCTTCTGGCAACCATGAGTTTGTTTTCTATATTTATTAGTCTGTTTCTGTTTTTGTTTTCTTTGTTCATTCTTTTTTTAGATTAAACATATATGTAAAATTATACAGAATTTTCTGTTTCTGGCTGACTTATTTCACTTAGCACATAACCTCTAAATTAATCCATGTTGTCATAAATGGCAAATTTCATGCTTTTGGGAGCTGAGTAATATTCCATGTGTATGTACACCCCATGTTCTTTATCCCTTCAACTATCAATGAACACTTAGGTTGCTATAATATCTTTGCTACTGTAAATGATGATATAATGAACATGTATCAAGTTTTCACTTGCATTTCCTTGATGATGAATGACATTTAGCATCTTTTCATGTGTCTGGTGCCATCTGTCTTTCTACTCTGGATAAATGTCTGTCCATGTTTAATGAACATTTTTACCTGGGTTATTTTTTGGGGAGAGTTGTTGAGTTGTATTGCTTCTTATATGTTTTGGAAACTAGCACTTTATGGTATATGTCACTTCCAAATATATTTTCCTATTCAGTAGGTTGTCTTTTAGTTTTGTTTAAAACATTTTTTAATGTTTTATTTATTTCTGAGAGAGAGAGAGAACGAGAGCGCGAGAGCGAGCATGGGAGGGTCAGAGAGAGAGGGAGATACAGAATCTGAAACAGGCTCCAGGTTTTGAGCTGGCTGTCTACACAGAGCCCGACGCAGGGCTCGAACCCACGAACCGTGAGATCATGACCTGAGCTGAAGTCGGACGCTCAACCGACTGAGCCAATCAGACGCCCCTAGTTTTGTTTATTATTTGATTTGCTATGCCAATCTTTTTATTTTGATGTAGTTCTGATAATTTATTTTTGCTTTTGTTTCCCTTGCCTCAGGAGACATATCTGCAAAAAGGTACTACGTCTGATGGCAGAGAAATTACTGCCTTTGCTCTCTTCTAGGATTTTTATAGTTTCATGTTTCACGTTTGTGTCCTTAATTCATTTTTAATTTATGTTTTTGTATGGTGTAAGCCAGTGGTCCAGTTTCATTCTTTCACATGTAGCAGTCCAGATTCCTCAACATCCTTTGTTAAAGGCTGGTTCCCCTCCTCCTCCATTACATATTCTTGTGTCCTTTGTCAAAGATTAATTGACCTTACACATGTGGATTTATTTCTGTGTTTCCATTCCTTTAATCAATGTGCCTATTTTTGTGCCAGAACAATACTGTTTGGGGGTACTATAGCTTTATATTACAACTTGAAGTCTGGAATTGTAAAATCTCTAGCTTTCTCTTTTTCAAGAACGTTTTGGATATTTGTGGGGTTTTTGTTGTTGTTGTTGTTCCATATACATTTTAGTATTATTCTAGTTCTGTGAAAAAATGGTGGTGGTGGTTTGATAAGGATTGCATTAAATCTGTAGATTTTTTGGGGTAGTATGGACATTTTAACAATATTTTTTCTTTCAATCCATGAGCATGGAATGTCTTTCCACTTGTTTGTGTCATCTTCAATATCTTTAATCAATGTTTTATAGTTTTCAAAGTACAAGTCTTTCACCTCCTTGGCTAAGTTTATTCCTTGGTGTTTTATTAGCTTTGGTGCAATTGTAAATGGGATTTCTTTCCTAATCTCTCTTTCTGTTCCTTCATTATTAGTATATAAAATGCCCTATATTTCTGTACATTAACTTTATGTCCTACAATTTTACTGAATTCATTATCAGTTCTAGATTTTTGGTGGAGTCTTCAGATTTTCTATATATAGAATCATGTCTTCTGCAGATAGTGAAAGTTTTACTTCTTCCTTATCTATTTAGATACTTTTAATTCCTTCCTCTTGTCTGATGGCTGTGTCTGGAACTTCCAGTATTATGTTTAATAACAGGGGCAGAGTGTACATTCCTACCTTGTTCCTGATCTTAAACATTCTCAGTTTTTTCTCATTGAATACAATGTTAGCTGTCAGTTTTTGTATGTCTCTTATATTGCCTTTATGTTGAGGTATATTTCTTCTAATCCTACTTTGTTGAGGATTTTACCATAATGGTATTGTATTTTGTCAAATGCTTTGTCTGCATTTACTGAAATGATCATATGATTTTATCTCTTCTTTTATTGATTTGATGTATCATATTGGTTGATTTGTACATGTTGAACCACCCTCTTTGTTAAGGATTTTTTAATCTATGTAAACAGAAATATTAGCCAGTAACACACACACACTGTCTCTCCTTCTCTCATCTTTGTCTGGTTTTGGTATCAGGATAATGCTGGCTTCATAGAATGAATTACAAAGTTTTCCCTCCTTTTCTATTTTTTGTAATAGTTTGAGCAGAATAGGTATTAAGTCATCTTTAAATGTTTAGTAGAATTCACCTGTGAATATGTCCACCCCGGACTTTTGTTTGTTGGGAATTTTTGATAACTGATTCAATTTCCTTGCTAGTAATCAGTCTGTCCAATTTTTATTTGTTCATGATTCAATTTTGAGAGGTTATAGATTTCTAGGAATTGATCCATTGTCCCAATTTATTGACATATAATTTTTCATAATTTTTCTAAAATCGTATTTCTGTGGTATTGGTTGTTGCCGGAGTCCCGCTTCAGCTGGTCCAGGGGTCCCTGAAGGATGGATAGCGTCAGCGTGAATGAATGGACACAGACAGCTAGAGTGAACCAGTCTGGACAGCTTATTGATTCTTCAGCAAGCTTATATATGCTTTCTACTTCCTATATGTTTGCGTCAAGCTTTTGTTGCTATTCTCAGAATGTTTTCCAGGGAATTCATCCGTGAGGAAACTTTCTGGTTATTTCCTTGTGTTTCTGCTTTTTTACTTTCAGATTTAATCCTTAATCTTTCTATTATTATTTCTATTTTAGATTTAATCTTTAATCTTTCGATTATTATTTCTATCCCTAACAAGCTAAAGGGCTAATTCTGTTTTCTATATTGCTAGTTTCATTTGTTATAGCTGAGATAGGTAGAGCCTAGAGAAACTGAAGCATGATGGCTTTCTTAGTATCTACCCTTACTGTAACCTTTTATAGGGACATGTTTTCTTTAAAGTGCCTTTAATGATCAACTAACTGTCAAATCATAGGGAAATGCCCACTAAGAAAAATAAGCTGATTGAATAGCAGAAGAGATATCAGTAGCTTCACTTTCGGAGAACCACTGTGCGGTCTTCTCTTGTCAACCTCTTGGGCTATGCCATCAGGTGGGTGATGAAGTTCGGCTCCCCGCAGGTTATTTCTCCTTTTGCATTTCTGATTTTATCTGAGTTCTCTCTCTGTTTCTGTCTCTCTCTCTCTTGACTCTGGCTAGAGGTTTAACAATTTTGTTGCATTTTTCAAAGAACCAGCTCCTGGTTTCTTTAATCGATTCCATTTTTTAAATTCCATTTTATTTATTTCTGCTCTAATCTTTATTATTCCCTTCCTTCTACTGGTTTTGGGTTTTGTTTATTGTTATTTTTGTAGTTCCTTAATATATAAGGCTACGTTATTGGGGATATTTCTTGGTTCTTTAGGTGGGCCACTATTGCTATACATTTTCCTCTTAGGACATATTTTGCTATATTCTAAAAATTTTGGACCATTGTGTTTTCGTTTTCATTTGTCTCCATGTGTTTTTTTTTTAATTTTGTATTTGATTTCTTCATTTATTGTTGAGCAGTGTTGTTTAAACTCCATATATTTTTGTGCCTCCTAGATTTTTTTCTTATGATTTATTTATAGGTTCATTGTGCTGTGGTCAGAAAAGATATATAGCATCATTTTATATTTTTTAATTTTTCAGACTTTTGACCTAATATGTGTTATATTCTAGAGAATTTTCATGCCTGCTTGAAAGAATACATACTCTACTGTTTGGGGATGAAATGTTCTGAATATATCTGTTAAAACCATATGGTCCTATGTGTCATTCAAAGCCACTGTTTCCTTGTTTCCTTTGTTTTAAAGTCTACTTTGTCAAATATAAGTATTGCTGCTCCAGTTTTCTTTTAAGTTCCATTTTCACTATACATGTTTCTCCTTCCCTTCACTTTCAATCTGTATGTGTCTTAGGTGTGAAATGAGTCTCTTGAAGGCAGCATATAGATGGGCCTTTTTTCTTTTCTTTTCTTTTCTTTTTTTTTTTAGCCATTCTGCTATCTTATGTTTTTGTTTGGAGCATTTAATTCATTACATGCAAAGTAAGTATTTATGTATTTATTGCCATTTTGTTACTTGTTTTTGTAGTTCTCCTCTGTCCCTTTTTACTCTTGCTCTCTTCTCTTGTGGTTAGTTGTTTAGTGAAGTACATTTTTTAAATTTGTGGTTACAATTAAGTTTATATATAATGTCTTCTACATATAACAATCTATATTAAGCTGATCATTGCTTGATTTCAAATTAGTTCTTACTCTTCTCCCCTCCACATTTCATTTTTTTAAGGTTTATATTATTTTAGAGAAAGAGAGAGAGAATGAGAGGGGAAGGAGCAGAGATAGAGAGACACAGAATGTGAAGCAGGCTCCAGGCTCTAAGCTGTCAGCACAGAGCCCAATGTGGGGCTTGAACCCACAGACAGTGAGATCATAACCTGAGCTGAAGTTGGATTCTTCTTTTTTTTTTTTTTAATGTTTTTTAAATTTATTTCTGAGAGAGAGAGAGAGGGAGGGAGAGAGAGAGAGACTGACCTTGTGAGCAGGGGAGGGTCAGAGAGAGAGGGAGACAGTATCTGAAACAGGCTCCAGGCTCTGAGCTAGCTGTCAGCACAAAGCCCGACGAGGGGCTCAACCCACAAACCGTGAGATCATGACCTGAGCCGAAGTCGGATGCTTAACCAACTGAGCCACCCAGGTGCCCCAGATTCTTAATCAACTAAGCCACCCAAGCACCCCTCCCCTCCACTTTTCAGATATTTGGTATCACATTTTACAAACTTTTATTTTGTGTTTTTCTTGGACTGATTTTTACAAATTTCAAAATTATGCTTTGGTTCTTTTTTCCCTTCATTTTTATCGTTTTTGTTTTCCACTCACAGAATCCCCTTTAACACTTCTTGTAGGACTGGTTTAGTGGTAATAAATTCTTTTAACTTTTCTTTGGGAAACTCTTCACCTCTCCTCCTATTCTGAATGATGGACTTGCTGGATTGAATATTCTTGGTTTCAGGTTTTTCCCTTCAGCATTGTAAATCTATAATGACACTCCCTTCTGCCCTGGCAAGTGTCTGCTCAAAAACCAGCCAAAAGCTTTATGGGGTTTCCTTTGCATATAACTGTGTTCTTTTTCTCTTGCAACCATTAAAATTCTTTATCTTTTTTTTTTCCCATTTTAGTTACTATGTGTCTTGGTGTTGATTTCTTTGGGTTGAATTTATAGGGGGATCACTGTGTCTCCTAAATCTGGATCTCTGTTTTCCTCCCCAGATTTAGGAAGTTTTCAACAATTATTTCTTCAAATACATTTTCTGCCCTTTTCTCTCTCTTCCTCTGGGAACCCCATAATGTGAATGTTATTAAGTTTCATGATGTTGCTGAGTTCTCTAAGTCTATTCTCATTCTACAGCATTTGTCTCTCACCTATTCAGTTTGATTGCTTTCCATTACTCTATCCTTCATATCGCTGATATGTTCCCCTGCTTCCTATTTATTTCATCTACTGTATTTTTAATATCTTTTATTGAGTTATTCATCTCTGATAATAGTATTTTTTAAAAATCTCCTTGTCTAAAGTCTCATTGATTTCTTCGACCCTTTTCTGAAGTACAGAGGGTATATTTATGATAATTACTTTAAATTCTCTGTCTGGCTTATTACTTATTTCTGTCTCACTTAGATCTCCTACTCTGATTTTGTCCTATTATTTCATTTGGGACATATTCCTGTCGCCTCAATTTGCCTACATCTCTGTGTTTTTTCCTCTGGGTTAGGATAACCGGCTACATATGCTGTTATGTAGTGGCTTTATGAAAAAATCCTGTAGTGCTGTGGTCCCCTGGTCAGCAGAATGTGGCACTTCAGGGGAGTATTTATGTGTTGCTTGTTTTCTTTTCTTTTTTTTCTTTTTTTTCAGGTTTTTTATTTATTTCTAGGAGAGAGAGAGAGAGAGACAGCGTGAGCAGGGGAGGGTCAGAGAGAGAGGGAGTCATAGACTGAAACAGGCTCCAGGCTCTGAGCTGGCAGTCAGCACAGAGGCCGACGCGGGGCCCGAACCCACGAACTGTGAGATCATGACCTAAGCGAAAGTTGGACGCTTAACCGACTAAGCCACCCAGGCACTTCATGTGTTGCTTGTTTTCTATCTGAGTCAATTTTTCTGTTAGTTTCTATGATGTCTGCACTGGCCCTCTGCTTGTTGTGGGCTGTACTTGCTCTCTGTGGTGTTAGTGAGATCCAGGCAGGCAGGCTCTGAGGGGCCAGGTCTGTAGGAGGTCTCACAGGTGCGGTGGTGGTGTTACCAAAATTTGTGCTAAGCTGCTGGTCCTTCCTAGGCCAAATGCTCTGAAGTGTGGTATCTGCTGGGGTGCAGTGATGCTGACCATGGGTGCCTGGAATCTGTGCATGTAGTGGCTGGGTTGGGCATAAGAAGTGTTAACAAAATGTCTTCTAACATCAGAACACCAAGGCTGGAAGGCTTAGAGTAGGCATTTCCTCAGAAATTATGGGTGGGGTGTGTGTGTCTGTTCAGGCTGGCTCCCCAAGTTGTCATTGTGTTTATGCTAGAGAGTGGGAGTGAGGAGGAATAGCACCTGCCAGCTCCTTTGTTCCCTGAGAAGTCCCTCAACATTCTTTGAAATCATTAAAAACAAATCTCCCTCTCATTTGCCCTAGAAATTGTGTAAACTATTGTCTCTGCATTCCCACTCAGAGGTCTATTGTCCCTTTAAGTGTGGGGACCCATCTGTCACTGGCCCTATTAGCTCACCCAGTGCTTAGTTGACTTTCAAAGCTCCAGGCTCCAAGTCCTGATGGTTATACAAACACAAATTCAGCCCCTCTGTTTTTCAAAGCTACAGATTATGGGGATTTTTTTCTCCCCATGTCAGTTCTTTGGTGTTAGGGCCTGTTTCCTCAACCACCACCACCCCACCCCCACACCCATAGCTCCTTCCTGCTGGTAGCTCCAGATCACCATTTCTCCCCTCTGAAACCTCTCAGATGGGACTTCTCTGCATTTTGTTGTGGAGTTTGTTCTGCCAGTCTTTGGGTTGGTTTTGAGGTTATTTACTCTATGTGAGTGTTATCTAGTTGTAAACAGGGGAAGGAGTGAGCTTAGGGTCTTTCTACTCTACCATCTTCCTAAGATCCCTTCTTTGATTTTTTTTCTATTGCTTTTAACTTCTATTACACTTATTTCTTATCTGATCTTTATTATTCTCTACCTTCTACTAACCTTAAGATTTGTTTGTTCTTTTCTTAAGTCCATTTAGATTGTTTCAGAATTTTCCTGTTTTGAGAATTGTATTTCCATAAACCCCCCTCTGAGAACTACTTTTGCTCCATCACAAAGTTTTTGAACCATTGTATTTACATTTTTGTTGGTCTCCATTTAAAACTTTTTTCTTTGATTTCTTCATGACCCATTGGTAGTTTCATAACAGTTGCTGAGTCTCCATGTTTTATGTGTTTTTCAATAATTTTTTAAATTGATTTCAAGTTTCATACCATTGTGTCCAGAAGAGATGCTTGATATGATTTCAACCTTCTTAAAATTATTGAGACTTGTTTTATGGCCCAGTATGTGATCTAATCTAGGGAATGTTCCATATGTACCTGAAAAGGCTGATTATTTGCCATTTTTGTGTATATGTTATGCATTTATCTGTTAAGTCCATCTGGTCTTATGTACTATTCAAATGCACTGTTTCCTCATTGATTTTTTTGTCTGGATACTTATCCACTGATGTAAATGGGTTGTTAAAGTTCCCTCCTATTATTGTATCTGTGTCAATTTTTCACTCTAGGTATGTTAATACTTGTTTTATACATTTAGGTGCTTCTAAATTGAGTGTGTAGATATTTACATTTTTTTAAAAATATAATTTATTGTCAAATTGGCTAATATATACTGTGGAAAGTTTATTCTTTGTTTTGGGGGTATATTCTCAGGGTTCATCACTTGCATACAACACCAAGTGCTCGTCCCAAAAAGTGCCCCCCTCAATGTTCATCACCCATTTTCCCCTCCCCGCCCAATACTGCCATCAACCCTCCGTTTGTTCTCTGTATTTAAGTCTCTTATGGTTTATGTCCTTCCCTCTCTATTTGTAACTATTTTTCCCCTTCCCTTCCCCCATGGTCTTCTGTTAAGTTTCTCAAGTTCCATATATGAGTGAAAACATATGATACCTGTCTTTCCCTGACTAATTTCACTCAGCATAATACCCTCCACTTCCATCCTTGTTGCTGCAAATGACATGATTTCACTATTTCTTTTTGCCAAGTAATATTCCATTGTATATATACACAACATCTTCTATATCCATTTATCAGTTGATGAACATTTAGCCTCTTCCCATAACTTGACTATCATTGAAAGTGCTGCTATAAGCATTGGGGTAAGAGATTCCCATATCCTTTGGATAAATCCCTAGTAGTGCTATTGCTGACACATATAGTAGTCCATTTTTTAATTTTTTTGAGAAACCTCCACACTGTTCTCCAAGGTAGCTGCATCAGTTTGCATTCCCACCAACAGTGCAAGAGGGTTCCTGTTTCTCCACATCCTCCTCTGTTGTTTCCTGAGTTATTAATATTAGTCACTTTGACTACTGTGAGGCGGTATGGTTTTGATTTGTATTTGCCAGATGATGAGTGATTTTGAGAAGCTTTTTATGTGCCTGTTAACCATCTGGATGTCTTCTTTGGAAAAGTATCTATTCATATCTTCTGCCTATTTATTCACTGGATTATTTGTTTTTTGGGTGAATTTGGTAAGTTCTTTATAGCTTTTTGGATACTAACCCTTTATCTGATATGTCATTTGCAAATATATTTCCCCATTCCATTGGTTGCCTTTTAGTTTTATTGTTTCCTTTGTAGTGCAGAAGCTCTTTATCTTGATGAGGTCTCAATAGTTCATTTTTGCTTTTAATTCCCTTGCCTTTTGAGACATGTCAAGCAGGAAATTGCTGTGGTTGAAGTCAAAGAGGTTGTTGCCTGCTTTCTCCTCTAGGATTTTGATGGTTTTCTGTCTCACATTTAGGTTTTTCATTCATTTTATTTTTGTATATGGTGTAATAAAGTGGTCTAGGTTCATTATTCTGCATATTGCTGTCCAGTTCTGTCAGAATTATTTGCTAAAGAAACTGTCTTTTTTCCACTGGATACTCTT
This sequence comes from Crocuta crocuta, assembly GCF_008692635.1. NCBI lineage: Eukaryota > Metazoa > Chordata > Mammalia > Carnivora > Hyaenidae > Crocuta > Crocuta crocuta. The sequence goes on from NW_027531992.1 coordinate 368,734, forward strand.
TCCTGCTTTGTTAAAGATTAGTTGGCCATACATTTGTGGGTCCAGGTCTGGCTTCTCTATTCCATTGCTCTATGTGTCAGTTTTTTTGCCAATACCATACTGTCTTGATGATTACAACTTTGTAGTAGAGGCTAAAGTCCGGGATTTTGATGCCTCCTGCTTTGGTTTTCTTTTTCAATATTACTTTGGCTATTTAGGGTCTTTTGTGGTTCCATATGGATTTTAGGATTGTTTGTCTTAGCTTTGAGAGAATTATGGTGCAATTTTGATTGGGATTGCATTGAATGTGTAGATTGCTTTGGGTAGTACTGACATTTTAATAATATTTATCCTTCCAATCCATGAGCATGGAATGTTTTGTGTGTGTGTGTGTGTGTGTGTGTGTGTTCAATTTCATTCCTAAGTTTTCTACAGTTTTCAGCATACAGATCTTTTACATCTTTGGTTAGGTTTATTCCTAGGTATTTTATGGTTTTGGTGCAATTGTAAATGGGATCAATTTCTTGGTTTCTCTTTCTGTTGCTTCATTATTGGTGTATAGAAATGCAACCAATTTATGTACATTGATTTTATATCCTGTGACTTTGCTAAATTCATGTATCAGTTCTAGCAGCTTTTTGGTGGAGTCTTTTGGGTTTTCCATATAGAGTATCATGTCGTCTGCGAAAAGTGAAACTTTGACTTCTTTGCCAATTTGGATGCCTTCCAACTTAAGTTAAACAACAGTGGTGAGAGTGGACATCCCTGTTGTGTTATTGATGGTAGGGGGAAAGCTCTCAGTTTTTTTCCACTGCAGATGATATTAGCTGTGGGCTTTCCATTTATGGCTTTTATTATGTTTAGGCATGTTCCTTCTATCCTGACCTTGAGGGTTTTTAAAGTAAGGATGCTGTATTTTGTCAAATGTTTCTTCTTCCTCTATTGACAGGATTATATGTTTCTTATCCTTTCTTTTATTAATATGATGTATTACGTTGATTGATTTGTGAATATTGAACCAGCTCTGCATACCAGGAATGAATCCCACTTGATTGTGGTGAATAATGCTTTCAATATGCTGTTGAATTCGATATGCTAGTATCTTGTTGAGAATTTCTGAATCCACGTTCATCAGGGATATTGGCCTGAAATTCTCCTTTTTGGTGGGGTCTCTGCCTGCTTTGGGAATCAAGGTAATGCTGGCTTCATAGAATGAGTCTGAAAGTTTTCCTTTCACTTCTATTTTTGGAACAGCTTGTGAAGGATAGGTATTAACTTTGCTTTAAATGTCTGGTAGAATTGCCCTTGGATGTCATCTGGCCCAGGACACTTATTTGTTAGGAGACTTTTGATAATTGATACAATTATTTCACTAGTTAAGGGTCTGCTCAAATTTTCTATTTCTCCCTGTTTGAGTTTTGGTAATGTATGGGTATCTAGGAATTTGTCCATTTCTTCCAGGTTGTCCAGTTTGTTGGCATATAATTTTTCATAGTATTCTCTGATAATTGTATCTCTGAGGGATTGGTTGTGATAAATCCATTTTAATTCATGATTTTATATATTTGGGTCCTCTCTGAGAAGTCTTGCTAGGGGTTTATCAATTTTGTATATTTTTTCAAATAACCAGGTTTTAATTTTATTGATCAGTTCTACTGTTTTTTTGNAAAGTTTTCCTTTCACTTCTATTTTTGGAACAGCTTGTGAAGGATAGGTATTAACTTTGCTTTAAATGTCTGGTAGAATTGCCCTTGGATGTCATCTGGCCCAGGACACTTATTTGTTAGGAGACTTTTGATAATTGATACAATTATTTCACTAGTTAAGGGTCTGCTCAAATTTTCTATTTCTCCCTGTTTGAGTTTTGGTAATGTATGGGTATCTAGGAATTTGTCCATTTCTTCCAGGTTGTCCAGTTTGTTGGCATATAATTTTTCATAGTATTCTCTGATAATTGTATCTCTGAGGGATTGGTTGTGATAAATCCATTTTAATTCATGATTTTATATATTTGGGTCCTCTCTGAGAAGTCTTGCTAGGGGTTTATCAATTTTGTATATTTTTTCAAATAACCAGGTTTTAATTTTATTGATCAGTTCTACTGTTTTTTTGACTCTATATTATTTATAGAGTGTTCTGTTCATTATTATTTCTGTTCTGATCATTATTATTTCTCTTCTGCTGGCCTTGGGGTTTATTTGTTTGTTCTGCTTCTAGTTCCTTTAGGTGTCTGGTTAGATTTTGTATTAGTGATATTTCTTGTTTCCTGTGATAGGCCTGGATTGCAACGTGTTTTCCTCTTAAGACTGCCTTTGCTGCATATCAAAGAGTTTGGACTGTTGTGTTTTCATCTTCATTTGATTCCATATATTTTTAAAAATATTCTTTAATTACCTGATTGACCCATTCATTCTTTAGTAGGGTGTTCTTTAACCTCCATGCATTTGGAGGTTTTCCAAACTTTTTCCTGTGGTTGCTTTCAAGTGTCATAGCATTGTGATCTGCAAATGTGCATGGTATGATCTCAATTCTTTTATATTTATTGAGGCCTGTTTGTGACCCAGTATGTGATCTGTCTTGGAGAATGTTCTGTGTGCACTCAAGAAGAATGTGTATTGTGCTGCTTTAGGATGAAAAGGTCTGAATATATCTGTCAAGTCCATCTGGTCCAGTGTATCATTCAGGGGTATGTTTCTTTATTGATTTTTCTGCCTAGATGATCTGTCCATTTCTGTAAGTGGAGTATTCAAGTCCTCTGTAATTACCACATTCCTACCAGTAAGATTGGCTGTGTTTGTGATTGTTTATATATTTGGGTGTCCCAAATTGGGTGCTAAATATGTATAATTGTTAGCTCTTCTTTATGGATAGACCCTGTAATTATTATATAATGCCCTTCTTCATCTCTTGTAACAACCTTTAGTTTAAAATCTAATTTGTCTAATATCAGTATGGCTACTCCAGCTTTCTTTGACTTCCAGTAGCATGATAGATGGTTCTCCATCACCTCACTTTCAATCTTAAGGTGTCCTCAGGTCTAAAATGGGTCTCTTAAAGACAGCAAATAGATGTTGTTGTTGTTGTTTGTTTGTTTTTTTTAATCCACTCTGATGCCCTATGTCTTTTGATTGGAGCATTTAGTACATTTACCTCCAGTGTTATTATTGAAAAATATGGATTTAGAGTCATTGTGTTATCTGTAGGTTTCATGCTTGTAGTGATCTCTCTGCTCCTTTGTGGGTTTTGCAACATTCCACTCACAGAGTCCTCCTTATGATCTCTTGTAGGGCTGGTTTAGTGGTGATGACCTCCTTCTGTTTTTGTTTGTCTGTGAAAACATTTATCTCTCCTCCTATTCTGATGACAGCCTTGCTGGATAAAGGATTCTTGGCTGCATATTTTTCTTATTCAGCACATTGAAAATATCCTGCCACTCCTTTCTGGCCTGCCAAGTCTCAGTAGATAGGTCAGCTACTACCTTTATATGTCTACTTTTGTAGCTAAAGATGCTTTGTCTCTAGCTGCTTTCAGATTTCTCTCTTTATCTTTGTATTTTATCATTTTCACTGTGATATATCATGCAGAAGATTGATTCAAGTTATGCCTGAAAGGAGTTGTCTATGCCTCCTGGATTTCAGTGTCTGTCTCCTTCCTCAGATTGGGGAAGTTCTCAGCTCTGATTTTTTTCAAGTATACTGCCGCCCCTCTCTCTCTCTTCCTCTTTTGGAACTCCTGTGATACAGATATCATTCCATTTCATTGAAGCACTTAGTTCTCTAATTCTCCTCCCATAGTCCAGAATTTTTTATCTTTTTCTCACCTTCATTTTTTTCCCATAATTTTAGCTTCTCTATCACCTATCCTCCCCTCTGCTTCTTCAATCCTTGCTGTTACCACCTCTAGTTTATTTTGCACCTCCTTTACAGCATTTTTAAATTATCATGAATATTTTTTAGTTCCTTGATCTCTGCAGCAATAGAGTCTCTGCTGTATTTTATACTTTTTTGAAGCCTGTCTTATGATTAATCTTATGTCTATTCCTCTAAATTCTTGTTCATTCATTTTTTATGTTTGTTTTGATCAATTCTTTAACTGTCATCTCTCCCTGGAATTTCTTTTGAGGAGAAATTTTCCATTTCATCATTTTGGCTAGCTTTCTGTCTGTTATGTGTTTTAAAAGGTTGTTATGTGTCCTGTACCTGGGAGCACAATCATATTAAAGAGGGGTCATACACTGTCCAGGGCCTGGCCCTTCAGGACGTCTTTTTTGGAGTGTGTTACTTGTGCTCTGTTGTTGTGACTTTGGTTGCTTTGTCTCCCTACTTGTAGTGATGTTTTGGACTCTCCACCAAGTGTGCGTTGATTTGTTACCTGAAGTTGCCCTTGAAAAGAAAACAAAGAAACAAACAGAAAAACAAAAACAAACAGCAAAACAATTGGGTGGTGGTGGTGTTGATGAAAGAGGTCTATTCCATACAAAGAGAAATATGACAGGGGAAGGGAAAAAGAAAAGAAAATTGACCAGGCAGAGAAATTCTATGGCTTAATCCGGGGTGGGGTGGGGGGAATATAAAGAAGACGACCTAGAACAGGTATAAATGGAATAGATTAAATATGTCTGCTTAAACAAATCAACAACCAGAATAACCATATTAAAGAAAGGAAGAAATAAGAAGGAGAAAAGGAAGGA
>NW_027531992.1:373652-414259 GCF_008692635.1 Crocuta crocuta
TATTGTGGGGTGGGGGGGGGGGAGAAATGAGAAAAGAAGAAAAAAATTGTGTGTGTGTGTACACACACGCGCATACACAAACACACATAATAAGAATTGTCCCAGAATTAAAGTAGCAAATGCAAGACCACCGGGTGCCTTGGAACTGGAGTAGCAGTGCTTACCTGGAGGAGGGGCTGTGTGGTTCATCAGGGTCAATCCTACTCCAGTAGCTATGCAGTTACAAGGTGCGGAGAGGCATGGTTTGGTGTAGGCAGGTCCCGGCTCCACTGTGGGCCCAGTGTCCCTTCCCTGAGGCCTCACCTTGTTTGTGATGCGGAGAAAAATGGTGCTATTGCTGACTTGTATAGTAGTCTTATTTTTAATTTCTTGAGGAACCTCCACACTTTTTTTCAAGGCAGCTGCATCAGTTTGCATTCCCACCAACAGTCTGAGAAGGTTCCCATTTCTTGGTTTCTAGTTACCTTGATTTCATCCATAATATCCTGTGTGCATCATAGTGTGTATTAAGTTTATGTTATCTTATGTTGAAAACATTCTAAAAGCACTACATTTATATTCCTTTCGTGTCATATTTTATGTACATGATGTCATATTTTAAATATTTTTATTTTTTATAACCTTTGATAATTTTTGTAGATATAATTAATTTTGCTACTTTTTTCTCTTAAACCACATGTTGGCTTTATAAGCGATTGATCTACTACTTTTACTATATGTTTGCTTTAACCAGTGCAAGTTTTTCTTTCATAATATTCTTCTAACTATGGCCTTTACTTTTTCACTTAAAGAAGTCCTTTTAACATTTCTTAAAAGACTTGTTTAGTGGTGATGAACTCTTTTAGCTTTAGTTTGTCCGGGAAACTATCTCTATTTCAATTTTAAATGATAACTTACAATAAAGACTATTCTGCATGGTAAGTTTTTTTGTTTTCCTTTTAGCACTTAGAATACATTGTGTCAGTCCCCTCTATTCTGCAACGTTTCTCTTGAAAAATCAGCTGATAATGGGCACTTGGTTGGCTCAGTCAGTTAAGCATCTGACTTTGGCTCAGGTCATGATCTCGTGGCTTGTGGGTTTGAGCCCCACATCAGGCTCTGTGCTGACAGCTCAGAGCCAGGAGCCCACTTTGGATTCTGTGTGTGTGTGTGTGTGTGTGTGTGTGTGTGTGTGTGTGTGTGTCTCTGCCTCTCCCATCTCTCACATTTTGAGTCTCTCTCTCTCAAAAATAAACAAATATTAAAAAAAAAAAACTAGCTGATAGCAATATGGGGTTTCCTTGTATGTAACTGTTTTCTCCTGCTGCTTTTAATTCTCTCCTTTTATATTCTTTTTTTTTACATTTTTAATGTGTTATTTATTTTTGAGAGAGAGAGAGAGAGAGAGAATGAGTTGGAGAGGGGCAGAGAAGGGTTACAGAATTTGTGAAATCATAACCTGAGCCAACGTCAGACGTTCAACTGACTGAGCCACACCAATTCTTTATCTTCAATTTTTTAATTTTATTCATATGTTTTGCTGTGGATCATCTTGGATTCATCTTGTTTGGGGCTCTCTCTGCATCTCGGACCTATATGTCTGTCTCCTCCTCCAGGCTAGGAAATTTTTCAGCTATTATTTCTTCAAATGTGTTTTCCTTCCCTTTTTCTTCTCCTCTGGGACCCCTATAATGTAAATGTTATACTATTAATGATGTTGCAGACATCCCTTAACCTAATTGTTTTTGTTTTCTTTTTTGCTATTCAGTTTGGTTCATTTCCACTACCCTGTCTTACAGATTGCTGATATATTCTTTTTCCTCTTATCTGCTCTTGATTCTCTCTGGTGTATTTTATTTCATTTATTTTTTTCTTCAACTGTGACTTCGTATTTTTTGTACTTTCTATTTTTTTTTTTATTGACGTTCTCAGATCATCCACTCTTCTCTCAAGTCCTATGAGTATCTTTATGACCATGAATTCTTTGTCATGTTTGTCAGGTAGATGGTTTGTCTCAAGTTAGCTTCTGGGGGTTTAATTGTTGTTGGTGTCATCATTGCCTTATGAAGTAGGTATTTTGTGGTGCTCAGTAGTGCAACTCCCCCCACATACACACACACTACATGTCACCAGAACCAGGTGGCTCGCTATGGGCTGCATATGCCCTCCTATTGTTGATGGGCCACAACTGCTGTGGTTGTTGCATCAATAGGCAGAGCCTGCCTTCAGCCTGGCTGTCTGCAATACTAGTGATGACTTTTGTTGATGTACTGGCTGAGAAGTCCAGTTGCAGTCACTGCAAGCATGCTGGTGAGTGGGGTTATCTCCCCTCTCTTTGGGGTATAATTCACTCTGGAGGACGAGTAGTCCTGACTGAGGGTGTCTGCCATGTGTGGAGGAGTGGGAGCTGCTTTGGAAGAGCACCTGCTTAGGAGGGTAGATTGGGTGGGGCCAATCTACAAGATAATGCCAAGGTAGGGCAATGTGCTAGCAAAGTAGATAGAGGATGTCAGACCTAGCTTCTGCAAGTTTCTGGCCAGCCAGGACAAGAAAAATGGTTTCTGCCAGCGCTTCTATTGTTGGAGAAACCTCCTGTATATCCATCACATTCTACAATTAGTCAACAAATCTTCACATACAGTTCTGGTGCTTTTCAAACTATTGCTTCTGTGCTAAGTCCCAGATTGAGGGATATAGCATGTTGGTCTTTATTTTTTAATGTTTTTTTTTTTTTTTTGAGAGACAGACCATGAGGGGGAGAGTGGTAGAGATAGAGGAAGACACAGAATCTGAAACAGGCTATAGGCTCTGAGCTGTCAGCAAAGAGCCTGATGCAGGGCTCAAACTCATAAACCAGGAGATTATGACCTGAACTGAAGTCAGCTGCTCAACTGACTGAGCCATCCAGGCACCCCAAGCATGTTGGCCTTTAAAAGGAGATTTGATTCCCTCTGTGTCCCTGAAGTTAAGTACCAATGGTTTCCAAAGCCAGTTGTTATGGGGGCTTATCTGTCTAAGTTCTTAGGGCTAGTGATGGCTTGGGGTACAGTTTGATCCCCTTCCTCTTCCATTCCTGTGATATCCCTCCTGGTTGTGTGGTCACTACACAAGATTTTGGTGCCTGAGTGCATTTCTGACCCTTGTACCCTTCTTGATGCTGATTTCTCTTTACACCTTTAGCTGTGAAAGATTTGTTTTCTTATTCTTCAGGTTGTTTTCAGAGTGAGTTGCAATACATTGTACTTGTTTCCTGTGTACCTGTGAGAACAGGTAATCTCAGGATCCTGTTACTCTGCCAGTTTTCTGTCTCTCCCTAGCCTTTTTTTTTTTTTTTTTTTGGTATTGAAACTTTTGACTGATTCTTTACTCAACCTACAAATTTAAATGTTAATCTCATTCAGAAATACCTTCACAGAAACATCCAGAATAAGATTTGACTGAAAATCTGGACCTGCCATGGCCCAGTCAAGTTTACACATAAAATTAACCAGTACAATATGTTTATAATAATGTGCTATAAATATTGGAAAATCTGAGACAGTGGTTTGTATTTGTAGACAAGAGTGTAATGGCAGATTGTGGATATGATTGCAAACTAAAATGACTTTCTAACTCTAGGCTTACTTCCTCTCCTGTCAGTCCCTTCTTGGTTTGGACAAAACCACCACCTTTGATTCTGCAGATATTTTGTTTTTTCTGCCACCATATGATGCACTAACTCTTAGTTATGTGTATGGTTGCAGCCATGCTGCTCAAATTTCTGGCCTGAATAGCTGCATTTGTAGGGAGATAATTAAATTCTATAAACCCCCAGTACTGTTCTCTTTATAATCTCTAAAGGAAGATGCAGATATCACCTTTTATTACTATGAAAGATATTATGGATAGAACATAAAACCACACTAAAGATAATGAATTTTTACTCTACCCTTACTAATTTATTGTTCATGAGAATAATACTAGGCATGTTACTTAATATCTTTATTTCCCATGTAAAAAGAGTGGAAGAAAACAACCTATGTTACAAAGTTAGCATAGAGATTAATTAATATAAATAATTGTTCTAGTACAAGGGTTGGCATTTAGTAAAGGAATGATTATGCAAATTTATTTTAATAGGAGACTCTAGGAAGGCTGTCTTTTAACTATAGTTTCCTATTTCCAGAATTTTCTCATTTTAATATATATTTTATATANGAAAACAACTTTTTAACTTTTTTTTTAGATGCATGTGAGCTCTCACATAATGTTTTCATTGAGTACCACCAATTGTTTTCAAACTTAGAACATTATGACTAAGGTTTCAGGTTATAATAATATGTCAGATCTCAGGGAATAGAATAAGCTTTGCACATGTTTCAAATCTCTTAGTTTCTTGAGCAAACAGATACTAAATCTGTCACTAGACTCAAAATCAAGTCGTCAGCTGTTGGCCCCACTCCAGTATATAATGGAACAAATTCCAGACCTCCCCCAGAGTAATTCTTATTTGCAGTCCAGAGACATAAGGCTGCTGTAGTTAGATGTTAATAAAAGATCTCAATGCAGTGGAGCAAAGTACAGTAGGAGCAAGTCTTTTACAAGCCAAATGGGCCAGTGATCTGTCGTCTGGCAGCTGTAAGGACAAACAGCAGAGAACAGAATTGTGAAGCATGGTAATACTTACCGATTACACAAAATATCTCTGTATTTTCAGAAGATTTTAGGAAAACTGTAGTTAGATACAATTATAAAGTATACAATATATAAAAATGAAAAGGTTGAATTCAAGATTATGGTGAAAATTCTGTTCTCTCAATCCAATTAACCCAAATTTTCTTTTCTGTAATGAACTTAAAACTTCCATCATTTATTATTTCCATTAAAAGAGGAGTCTGATCTCATTAGGTCAACATATAATTTAGAATTTAAGACTCTAAATTGAATTCTAATATTACATGGTTACTTAAGCCAGGTGTATGTTGAAGTGAGCGATAGCATGTAGAAGATAATAGTCATCATTACTTGAACTAATTCCCCCAGGGTAATTGTATTGGTGACCACATGGTTGAGGTAATGTCTATGGTTGGCAGTGGCCAATTAAATTAACTAAATACAATTCTTTTCTAGTTTGAACAGCTTCATTCAGGATTAAAGTTAATTTTTTTCTATATCAAACTCTTGTATCAGGAAAATATAGATAAAATACCAACCTTCATTAAATTAAAAAATGCTAATAAGAAACCCAAATCTATGTGCATTATCTTAGAGAATGTTTACATATAATTTTATTTTCATAGTTAAATAGAAATGCATAGTCCAACTTTTCTATCTACCAAAACAGACTTTTATTAAAATTATTTTTTTTCATGTCTTATTTATTTCTGAGAGAGAGAGAGACAAAGTGAGCAGGGGAGGGTCAGAGAGAGAGGGAGATACGGAATCTGAAACAGTCTCCAGACTCTCAGCTGGCAGTCAGCACAGAGTCCAACTCGGGGCTCGAACCCATGAACCGTGAGATCATGACGTGAGCCGAAGTTGGACACTTAACCGACAGGTGCCCCGACTCTTATTAAAATTAAAAAATTCTTGAAGTCATACTAATGGGCACAAGATCGTATCATTGTCATTCTCCATAGTGCTTGAATATTTATAGATGACTAAAATTGGCATTTGCCTGTTCAAAAATTGCAGATCATTGTGGAAGTGACTCATATCCAGGGGTCTATACCAGGATATTAAATATAATAATCAATTAAAAAATAAAATAAGCAGTTAATTATGTAAAGCATGAATAATATGAAGGAATTTGATGTTGAAAAGGTAAATGATATTTCATAAATTGAAAACAATGCAAAAAAGAAACAGAATCAGAACTGAATTTCTATTTAATATCTGGAGCTCAATATTTTTGGTAAAGATTCATATATAGACAATAAAGAAATGTATAGATAAGAATATTTTTCTACAGAAATAATATCATGGAATATGGCAGAGTAGAGCATTCAAGGAATCAGTCCCTCCACTGAAACAATTAAAAGTGACAAAGACTGACAGATTTAATATTTTTGGAACTCTAGAATATAATCTAAGACTTTCATCAACCAAAGGACTCCTTAATGAAGTAAAGGACAGCTGATTTTTAGGAAGAGATTGTTGTGACATTTTGCTCATCTACCCACCATTTCCCATAGCCCAGCATGGTCATGCATGGGATGGTAGCCAGTGTTTCTGGTGCAGGTTGCTGGTTCCAGTGGGCTAATATGGACCTTGTTGTTAAAATACTGTAACTGTTCATTTTGATATGCCTGTAGTTTCCTCAGGAACTAGCACATAGGGTGGCATTTGTTTTGCTTCCTCTTCCCACCCAACTCAGATTTGAGTGGCTTTCCAGGGAGCCACATATGTTGTAACATTTAAAAATACATACTATCCATGCCCACATGGGCTAGGGGACAGCAAACAGTAGATGTGGTAGAAAACCTCAAAGATAAGTGAACATATATTTAACGTGCATGGTTTTATTTATGTAAAATTCTTATGAGGTAGAGACTATCTTACATCAACATCACCTCCATTTAAAAGATGAAAATCAAGGTAAAGATATTAAATAATTTGCTCTAGAGAATTAGAATTTGATCTCATTCACTTTTGACTCCAAAACATGTGTTTTTATAAATATTGACATAAATAGTGCACTTCAATCTTTTTTGAGAAAACATTTGTTGGCCCAGAAATAAATGCCAAGCATGTTGATTCAGAAAATGATAAAACCAAATTTCAATAAAGGGATCTCAAAGTGTTTTATAATTATCAAAAACAAAACAAAAGCCTCACAAGAGAATCACCAATATTCAAATAAGAAATTAAAGAAATATTTTAATAGCACTTATTTTCTAACATTTTATATTTATAATTTATAAATTTATTTTTATTGAATATAAACACAAGGAGTGCAGGGGCTATTCTGCTTTGTTCCCTGATATTTCCTATTGTAAAGAATGCGGATGCCTAGGGGCGCCTTGGTGGCTCAGTTGGTTAAGCACCAGACCTCAGCTCAGGTCATGATCTCACAGCTTCTGGGTTTGAGCCCCACATCAGGCTCTGTGTTGACAGTTCAGAGCCTGGAGCCTGCTTCAGATTCTGTGTCTCCTCCCTCTCTCTCTCTCTGTCCCTCCCCTGCTTGTGTGCTCTCTTTCTCTCAAAAATAAATAAATATTTTAAACATTAAAAAAAAAAAAAAAGAATGCTGATGCCCGGCATATGGTAGACATTACCGTGTAGTAGGGATTGAGTTTAAAATATTTTCTTTGTGCCTGTACAAGGACTAACCTGAATGTAAAATTATAAGCAATGAAAAAGTGTGTCATATAACAAATGTTAGCACAAGTAAGAAATTTCAAGCAAAATATGAAGTCATCTATGATTAGAAAGGGTACTCTTATTTTTTTTGCCTTGTATTGTAAGCGTGAGAAATAGTGAAAATTATTTTCAGTAAAGTGACTGGGTTTAAAGGTTGAGCTTACCCTTCAATATTCAGNTATATATCATATATAGAATATTTATTAGATAATATGTTAAATAAAATTATTACCAAAAATAAAGATAGTTCAGCTTAGAAAAATTTATAAGATGAATATTAAGGAAAGTTATTAAACATCTGTGAATATAGGTGATAATAGAATATTAAGAACAATTGCATGCAGGCAAATAGACTAACCTAGAAAAAATGGATACACTTCTAGAAACATACAATCTTCAAAGACTGAATCAAAAAGAAAGAAAATCTGAGCAGACCAATTACTAGAAAGAAGATTGTATCTGTAATCAAAAACCTTCCAGGGGCGCCAGGGTGGCTCAGTCGGTTAAGTGTCTGACTTTGGCTCAGGTCATGATCTCACAGTTCGTGGGTTCGAGCCCTGCGTCAAGCTCTGTGCTGACAGCTAGCTCAGAGCCTGGAGCCTGCTTCAGATTCTGTGTCTCCCTCTCTCTCTGACCCTCCCCTGCTCATGCTGTCTCTCTCTCTCTCTCAGAAATAAATTAAAAAAAAGAAACCTCCAGTAAACAAAAATGCAGACCAGATACTTTCATTGGTGAAAATACCAAACATTCAAAGAATATCAATTCTACTCAAACTCTTCCAAAAAAAAAAAAAAATAGGTGAAGAGAGAACACCTTCAAACTCACTTTGCAAGGCCAGCATTATTCTAATATCTAAGCCAGACAACAACACACAAAAGAAAGTATAGGCCAATATCCCTGAGAAACATAAATACAAAAATCTTCACAAAATATTAGAAGACTGAATTCAATACATTAAAGGATCACACCCCATGAAATAGGATTTATTCCAGTGTTGCAATGATGGCTCAACATCCATTTATCAATGTGTTTCATCACATTAATAAAATGATGAATAAAAATCCTAAGATCATGTCAATAGATACAGAAAAAGCATAGACAAAATTTAACACCCATTTATAATATTTTTTAAAAAAAACTTCAAAGTGACTATAAAAAAGTACCTCAAAGTAAAAAGGCCATATATGTCAACCTCACAGTGAATATTATACTCAACAGTACAAAGCTGAAAGCTTTTCCTCTAATATTAAGAAAAGGACAGGTACCTATTCTCATCACTTTTATTCAACATTGTCTTGGAAGTCCCAACCAGAAAATTAGGCAAGAAAAACAAAGAAAAGTCACAGAAATCAGAACTGTCACTACTTGCATATGATGTATTATATATGAAAAGCTAATTCTAACATATATTTTGGTAGTGCCTTTAAATTTAGTAAACTTGTGGGGCGCCTGGGTCGCTCAGTCAGTTAAGCGTCCAACTTCAGCTCTGGTCATGATCTCATGGTTTGTGGGTTCGAGCCCCATGTCGGGCTCTGTGCTGACAGTCAGCTCAGAGCCTGGAGCCTGCTTCAGATTCTGTATCTCCCTCTTTCTCTAACCCTCCCCTGCTCATGCTGTGTGTCTCTCTCTCTCTCTCGGAAATAAATAATACATAAAAAAATAACTTTAGTAAACTTTCAGGATACAAGATTAATATACAAAAATCTGTTGCATTTCTATATACCAGTAATGAATTATCAGAGAAACTAAGAAAATAATTCCATTTATAATTTTATCGAAAATAAAATACACTTAAGGAGGTGAAAAACCTTTTCACTGAAAACTAAGATATTAAAAGAAATTTTAAAAAAATCCCATGTTCATAGACTAGAAGAATTAATGTTGCTAAAATGTCCATACCACCCAAAGTAATGCACTACCACTTCAATGCAATCAGTGTCCAAACTCCAAAGGCATTCTTCAAAGAAATAGAACAAACAATCTTAAATTTGCACGGAACGATAACATACCCCAGGTAGCCAAACAATTTTGAGGAGGAAGAAAAGCTAAAGGCATCATGCTTCCTGATTTCAAAATATATTGCAAAGCTACCCTAATCAAAACAGTATGGAATTGGCCTAAAAACAGATAAAGAGATTAATGGAACAGAATACAGAACCTAGAAATAAATCCATGTATATATGGTCAATCAATTTATGACAAAGGAGCAAAGAATATACAATGGGGAAAAGAGAGTCTCTTTTTAATTTTTTTCAATTTTAATTTTTAATTTTAGAGACCCTAAACAAGGTAGAGGGGAAGGGAGGGAGGGAGAGAGAGAGAGAGAGAGAGAGAGAATGGGAATCTTAAATAGGTTCCATGCTCAATGTAGAGCCTGACATGAGGCTTGATCCCATAACCTTGGGCTCTTGACCTGAGCCAAAATCCAGAGTCAGATGCTCAACTGACTGAGCTACTCAGGCACCGCTTTTATAATTTTTTTTTTTTTAATTTTAGAGAGTGCACCAGCAGGGGTAAGGGGCAGAGGAGGGAGAAAGAGAATAAGACAGTCTCTTTAATAAATGATGTTGGGAATGCTGGAGAGTCACATGCAAAAGAATGACCCTGGACCACTATTTTATACCACACACAAAAATTGACTGAAAATGAATTAAAAACTTGAACATAAGACCTGAAACCCTAAAACTGCTAGGGAAAAAAAAAAAAACAGGTGGTAAGCTACTTGACATTGGTCTTGGCAATTATTTTTGGATTTGATACCAAAATCAAAGGCAACAAAAGTAAAAATAAACAAGTGGAATTATATCCCACTAAAAAGCTTCTTTACAGCAAAGGAAACCATCCTCAAAATGAAAAAGCAACTGAATGGCAGAAAATATTTGCAAATCACATATCTGGTAAGGGCTTAATAGCCACAGTATATAAGAAACTTTTACAATTCAATAACAAATCAACAAAATAATCTGATTTTTAAAAATGGACTGAATATCTGAATAGACATTTTCCAAAGAAGGCAAATAGCCAACATGTAAAAAATATTCAATATCTCTAGTCATCATGGAAATGCAAACCAGAACCACAATTAGATGTTACCCACACCTGTTATTATTATTATCAAAGAGATAATAAACAACAAATGTTTGTGAGGATATGGAAAAAGAGACCCCTTGTGCACTATTTGTGGGAATGTAGATAGTTGCAGCCACTGTGGAAAACAGTATGGAGTTCTTCAGAGGAATGAAAATAGAACCACCATAGGATTCAGTAATTCCACTTTTGGATTTTTATACAAAGAAATAAACACTAATTCAGAAGATAATGTACCCCCATGTTCATTGCACCATTGTTTACAGTAGCCACGGCATGGAAACAACCTAAATGTCTATTGATGGGGGAATGATAAAGAAATGTGTGTGTGTGTGTAATATTATTCAGCCATGAAAAGAAGGTAATCTTGCCATTTGTCATAAAATAGATGAATCTTGAGGGCATTATGCTAAGTGAAATAAGATAGAGAAAAGAAATATCATATGATCTCACTTATATGTAGAATCTTATAAAGAAAACCAAACTTCTAGAAACAGAGAACAGATTGGAGAGTCTCAGAGGTGGTAAGTAGAGAGGGGACAAAATCTGTGAAGTGGGTTAAAAGGTACAATATTCCACTTATAAAAATGAATAAGTCATGGGGATGTGACATACAATATAGTGACTATAGATAATATTTTTTTAAATAGTTTATTGTCAAATTAGTTTCCACATAACACTCAGTGCTCATCCCCACAAGTGTCCTCCTCCATGCCCATCCCCCCCCCCACATCCATCAGTCCTCAGTTTTTGTCAGCATTCAAGAGTCTCTCATGGTTTGCTTCTCTCCCTTTCCCCCACCATTTCTGCCCTTCTTCTCCCCCTTGTNATAGATAATAATATTATATCACATATTTGAAAATCATGAAATTTGCTAAGAGAGTAAATCTTAAAAGTTCTCATCACAGAAAAATATGTTTTATCTATGTGTGATAACAAATGTTAACTAGAATTGTTGTCATTTTACAGTATATACACCTTCAAATATAATATTGTATGTTAATTACACCTCAATTTTAAAAAGTCCTCTAACCCAAAGTTGTCATATGTGCGTGTGTGTATGTGTATACATATGTGGATATGTGTATATGCATGTATATATTTGCTTGTGGGTGGGTTATTAGGAAATATGTCCAATGCATCACCAATAAAGAGTTTAATTTGAAAACATAAAACATTGGAGGAGTGAATAATAGAAAATATTAGAAAATCTAATGAAGTATATATTTTTTTTGATGGAGCAATAAAAATAGAATTTCAAACAGGGAGAACAATGGGATTGACACTAAGCAGATGTGAAATGCATGGTATATTCAAAAAAGGAAAAAGTTGTTATTCAAATTAGCAATATTTAATTCATCCATTCACCTAACTTTTATAGACACCCCAGTAGGTGTGACAGGCCATACTGTAGTGACACAATGAAGACAGTACTTCTCCACTGATATCTACTGATGATTGCTATATATTACTATGAGTAGAAATGAATTTATTTTCCTAAAGTAATGTTGATAACCTGTTTCTATTGTATAAAAAATACAATAAATAGTTATATATATATGCAAACATTCCACTCTGGAAAAATAATAGTTTGCACAAGCATTTATTTAATTATTCTATTATGTTGAAAGCATTAAGCATTTAGATATATAGTATAGTCTAAATACAAGCAATCTAGAAAAAGAAAAAGTACAACTCTACCTCTCAGAATTAAGTTGTTGTTAGTCTCTATGTTGATGTGAAGTATTTTTCCAACTGTAATATTCTACACGATTTGGTTCTTCCTAATTCATCAGGAGCAAAATGGTGGCATTACACAATTTTGCATTTATTTTTAACCATATTTCTCGAAAGGATCTTTCAAATATAATTGAAAATACAATCAAAACATGAAGGCTTAATGTTTGTAAAAGATGGGTATACTTAGAGATTTTAACTGAATTAATTTGATAATAGAATAAGGTCCATTGCTCCAATATTTATTAGTTGTGTGAATTTAGGCAAATTATTATTCTCCTCTAAACTCAATTTATCCATTTTAAACAAGGGAAATAATAATTCCCAACTCACAGGACTGTGGTAAGATTCAATATAATGATCCAGGTACAATCCTTAAACTGAAGCATAATTGCTAGTCTCTGCAAATACCAACTATTATTATTAGTGTTTTCTTAGTCTGTTTTTAGCAGAAGGTATCTTTCCAATAGTAGGAGTGAGACCTCAATTCTTGAAATGGTAATTATGTATCATAATTACAGAACATACTTGCTTTCAAAAAATTGACTCTCCAAAACATTATTAAAAGCAAAATAATTACTCCATGTACCTACAACCAAGGAAACATGGAGGTTTGAGGAAAATATTTAAAAATTTATTTTAAGGGGCAGATGTCACCAAGATGCTGAAGTAAGAGACCCATCCTTAGGGTGCCTGGGTGGCTCCACTGGTTAAGTGTCTAACTCTTGGTTTCAGCTCAGGTCATGATCTTAAGGTTTATGAGTTTAAGCCCCATGGTAGGCTCTACACTGACAGAATGGAACCTGCTGGAAATTCTCTCCCTGGCCCTCCCCTGCTCATGCTATCTCTCTCAAAATAAATAAATATTAAAAATAAAATAGACCCATCCTTCATTTTCCCCCTAAACATCAATAGTTAGCAATCCATAAACCAAAACAGCTCTGGGAGACATCAGTATTCTACTTTAAAATCTTCAGTACAATGGAACAAAAACCCTAAGCATAACTGCACAAAAAGGGAAGTAAGAACTCCTTTATTTTGCCTGAATCATCCCACCCTGAGGCCAACATGGCTGAGTGCAAAGACAGAATTCTTAGGCTTCAAAGAGTTTCTATCACCTAGAAGGAGAAAGGGGTTTCCTCAGTCTTTTAGGGTACCATATGAAAGACCCACTTTTGCTTTTCTTCCCAGCCAGAGACCAGTAAAGCTGAGATTCAGAGATCTGAGAACAAGGAAAAAGAACATGGGAATACCAATATCAGCCATGCAGTGGGAGTGACTGTCATTCTCAATGACATGTTATGCAGAGAACCCCAAAGCTTTCAACACTGAAGGCACTAATGGTTATGACAGCTGCTTCAAAGCCCCCATTTCATGGGTTCTTACCCCACAGGTAATCACATTCCAGACATCAGCCACCTGCATCCCTCCTCCCTCTACTCCTGCCAGTGATCTACACTTAAAGCCAGCCAAGGTCTCTGTAGCTGTATGAGTGCAAGACTCCAGCTTATACCCCCACAGTTGCCCCCTATCACTGTGCTTGGAGCTAGCCTTTCCAGCTGTGCACTTGCGTGCCACTAACCTCCTTCATCATTAGCCACTACTGCTGTGTGCATGCTGGTGACAAGATGTTGGAGCCATGAAAGTGCATGCTGACAGCCAAATCCCCCACCGCTGCTTGTCGGCCTGGATTTGGCCCTTTCCCTACCTTGGACCTCTGGGCTTATATACAACTAGCACTCCCAACTATGCACCTGCCCAACTCTAGCCCAAATCCCAACAGTAGCTTTCATTGCTGTGTGCCCAGGGCAAGATCCTGGAGTCACAATAGTAGATGCCAACAGCAAGAGCACCCACAGCTGCTTGTAGGCCAGGCCCTGGTATGGCCTTCTGTCCTAGGCCTTTTCCACTGGGCTTACCTGCAGCTAGTCCCTCCAGCTGTGCACATGCACACCTCTGTCCTTTTACTAGTCTCCACTGGCATGCATGCACTCATGGAGAGACCTTGTAGCAACAAGAGAACACGCCAATAGCCAGCATCCCTGCAGCTTCTTCTGGTCCTGGCTCTGGCTCAGTCACCTGTCAGTGGCCTGTACTGCTGGGATATCTTTTAATTAGCCCCTCTTAGATGTCCATGTGCACCCCACTCTGGCCTTACTCCTATCAGTGGCTTCCATTGCTATGTGTACTTGGGATGAGACCCTGCAATCACAAGAATGCATACAACATCCTGGGCCCCTGCCTTTGACAGTGCATTTTCAGTTTGCTCTGGCCCTTGCTGCTGGCCCCAGCCCACACCACTATGTGTGCATCCACAACTGGTCCCTGCCACTATAAAGATACCTTCCACTGGCCTCTGCAGTTGAGTATGTACATACCACCCACTCCAACACTACTGCTACCTACTGTGCTCTCTAGCCATTAGATCTAGATGTGCCACCCAGGATCTCAACAGCTCTAGCAGCCACTGAAGCTACCTTACAGTGCTCACCAAAGACCAATAGGTTTTTGATGTTGTGGACTTCAATGGTCTGAACTAATGAGATACCAAGCTCCTCTGGACCTGGAGCCACCACACACCCATGTATTCGGCATTCTGTAGCCCTAGGCCTGGTTTCAAAGCATACTACGGAGTGTTCCCAATACATGTGAAGGTATTTCCTTACCAAACTCATTCCACACTGTCTGGAAGAGGAAACTCCTTCATATGTACAGAAATTTATGCAAGGCTACAGGAATCGAAAAGAATCAGAAAAACATGACACCATCAAATCAATACATGCTTCCAGTAAATGACCCCAATGAAATGGAGATATAAGAATTATCTGATGAAGAATTCAAATTGTTCTAACGATACTCAGGAAGTTAGAAGAGAATAGACAAATAAGTTAATGAAATCAGGAAAACAATATAAAAATTTCAATAAAGAGAAAAATCCCCCACAAACTTTGGACATGAAGAATATAGTGACTGAATTGAAGAATTTAATAGAAACCTTCAACATCAGACTGGACCAAGTAGAAATATCTATCAGTGGGCTCAAACACAAATAATTTGAAATTATCCATCAGTAGAGTAAAATGAAAACAATAAAAGAAATGAAGAAAGTCAATGAGACACCATTAAGAGAAGCAATCTAAAAAAAAGGAAGCAATGTATGTATTTTTGGGATCCTAGAAAGAGAAGAGAGGAAGTAGCAAAAAGCCTATTTAAGGAAATAATAAATGAGAGCTTCTCAAACTGCTGGAGAGATTTGGATATCCAAGTTCATGAGGCTAATAAATTACCCCATGATTTCAATCCAAAATGATCTCCATAAACATCATAATAAAAATCAAAGACATTGGGGAGCCTGGGTGGCTCAGTTAAGCTTCTGACACTCTTTCAGCTCAGGTCATAAACTCATAGTTTTGTGAATTCAAGTCCCGCATCAGGCTCTGTGCTAACAATGATGAGCCTGCTTGGGATTCTCCCTCACTGCCTCTCTCCAGCTCACATTGTCTTGGTCTCCCTCAAAATAAATAAATTAAAAAATTTAAATCAAAGACAAAAGAGTTTTAAAAACATAAGGGAAAAAAACACTATCTCACTTAAGGAAACCCCTGGAAAGCTATCAGCAGTCTTCTCAGTACTGACTTTGCCAGCCAACAGAAAATGGGTTGATATATTCAACATGCTGAAAGAATACTGTCAACCAAGAATATTTTTACCCAGCAAAGATATCCTTCAGATGAAGGCAGATAAAGATTTTCATAACTAACATTGAAGGAGTTCAGCAATATATCTACCTCACAAGAAGTGTTGAAAGAAGTCCTTCAAGCTGAAACAAAAGGGCACTAAATAAAACATGAAAACATATGAAAATATACAACCCATAAGTAAAAATAACTCTGTGTAGTCAGATATAGAATAATATCATAATGTGGTGTGCTGAAAAACAAATAATCCAGTGAAGAAATGGGCAGAAGACATGAACAGACACTTCTCCAAAGAGGACATCCAGATGGCCAACAGACATATGAAACAATGCTCAGCGTCCCTCATCATCAGGGAAATACAAATCAAAACCACACTGAGATATCAACTCATGCCAGTCAGAATGGCTAAAATGAAAAAATCATGAGACTATAGATGCTGGCGAGGATGTGGAGAAACAGGCACCCTCCTACACTGTTGGTGTCAATATAAACTGGGGCAGCCCCTCTGGAATACAGTGTGGAGGTTCCTCAAAATATTAACAATAGAACTCTCCTATGACCCAGCAATAGCACTGCTAGGAATTTACCCAAGGGATACAGGAGTACTGATGCATAGGAACACATGTACCCCAATGTTCATAGCAGCACTTTCAACAATATCCAAATCATGGAAAGAGCCTAAATGTCCATCAACTGATGACTGGATCAAGAAGATGTGGTATATATACAATGGAATACCACATGCCAGTGAGAAAGAATGAAATCAGCCATTTGTGGATAGAACTTGAGGATATTATGCTAAATGAAATAAGTCAGGCAGAGAAAGACAGATACCATATTTTTCACTCATATGTGGAACAGGAGAAACTTAACAGAGGACCACGGAGGAGGGGAAGAGGAAAAAATAGTTAGGGAGAGGAAGGGAGGCAAACCATAAGAGACTCTTAAAAGTGGAGAACAAATTGAGGGTTGATGGGGGGGAGGGAGAGTGAAAAATGGGTGATGGGCATGGAGGAAGGCAGTTGTGATGAGCACTGGGTGTTGTATGGAAACCAACTTGAGAAACTATAATAAAAAAATTATATTGTGGTGTGTTAACAACCTAAATATAGCTACGACTTGTTAATAGATACACAATATAAAAATATGTAAATTATGATGTCAAAAACAGTTTTTGTATGCAAAGTTAAGTAAGTATGAGTTTAATATTGACTATTATATCAAGAAGCTTTAGGTTAACCACAAAACCAAAACCTATAGTAAATACAAACATCACAAAAAGAACAAAATACAGCTACAGAAAAAGCATCAATTTACAAAGGAACTACAAAATAGCCAAAAAATAATTAACAAGATGGAATTAGTAAGTCCTTACCTATTGATAATTACTTTAAATGGTTTAATTCTCTAGTCAAAAGACATAAAGTGACTAAATGGATTTTAAAAACAACAACAGGAACCACTTTATGCTATCTAAGGGACTTATTTCATCTTCAATGATACTCATGGGTTCCAAGTAAAGAAATGGAAAAGTATACTCCAAACAAATTGATATGAAAAGAGCAGGGGATACTCTATTAATATCAGACAAGATAGACTGTAATCTAAAATTTTAATGAGGCAAAGAAGGTCATTATATAATAACAAATAGGTCTGTTTATCAAAAGGATATAATAATTGTATATGCACCCCACATTGGAACACCTAAATATATTGAGCAAATATTAAGAGATCTGAAGGGAATAATGGAAAACAAAATGTATCAGTAGGGGACATCAGTATCCCACTTTCAACAATGGATAGATTGTACAGAAACAAAAAACAAAACAAAACACATTAGACTTGTGATATAATTTAGATCAAGTGGACCTAACAGAAATGTACAACATATGCCATTCAATAGCAGTAGAATACATGTTCCTATGTGAACATGAAACATTTTCAAGGATATATATGTTAGGCCATAAAATAAATGTTAGCAAATTTTCAAAGATTGAATCGTATAGCAGATATTTTTTTCTGACCACCATAATACAAAAGTAAATATCAATAGCAGGGGAAGAATGAGAATTTCATAAACACATAAAATTAAGCAACACATTCCTGAACAACCAAAGGATTAAGGATGATATCAAAAATGGACGTTTTTAAAAATCTAGAAAGAAGGATGCGTGGGTGGCTTAGTTGGTTACGTGTCCGACTCTTGATTTGAGCTCGGGTCATGATCTCACCATTTGTGAGATGTAGCCCCATATCAGCTCCATTCAGCACAGAGCCTGCTTGAGATTCTCTCCTGGCCTTCTCCCTCAAAATAAACATTTTTAAAAATCTAGAAAGAAAGAAAATGGACAACTTACCAAAATGTAGCGAGCAGTGCTGAGAGGGAGATCTAAAAAGGCCTCCACTAAGAAAGAAACATCCCAAATAACAACCAAATTTTACAACTCAAGAAACTAGAAAAACAAGATGAAGCTAAGCCCAAAGTTAGCAGAAGACTTGAATATACATTTCTCTAAAGAAGAAAGACATACAAATGGATAACAAGTACACACACAAAATAATTCAACATTGCTAATGACTTTATAACTGTTAGAGTAGCCATTATCAAAAAGATAAGAGATAACAAATGCTGACGTGGGGAAAAAGGAAACCTTGTGCACTATTACTGGTAATGTAAATTGGTACAGACACTATGGAATACAGTATAGAGATTCTTTACATTTTTTAAAATAATACCAAAACAAAAAACCAACAATTAAAATTGGAACTACCATGATAAAACAATCCTTTTAGGTATGTATTCAAAGAGATAAAATCATATCTTGAAGGAATCTATGTATTCCCATATACATTGCTGCATTACTCACTATAGCCAAACATGGAAACAACCTTCCTGCTGCCCCCCCAGGTGGAATATTCCCCCAGTGGAATATTGTTTGGTGATTAAAAAAAGAAGGAAATTCTTCCATTTATGACAGTCATGAATAAAACTGGAAGGCATTATGCTAAGTGAAATAATCAGAGAAAGAACAACATTGCATGGCCTCATTGATATATGGAATCTAAAAACATTAACTCATAGAAACAGAGAGTAGAATGGTGATTGCAAGGGACATATGGGTACAGAAAATAGGGAGTGTTGGCCAAACTTTCAATAAAAAAATGAACATAAATTTAAAGCATGGTGACTACAGTCAACAACATTGTATTATATACTTGAAAGTTGCAGAGCTTTAATGTTCTCAGCATAGCAACTAAATAATTATGTGAAGGAGGTTTTAAGTAACCTAATTGAAGTATTTCATAATACATATGCATATCAAATTAGGATATTGTGCACCTTAAGTGACATAATATTATATGTCAATTATATCTCAATAAAACTAGGCAAAAAAAATAAAAATAGATTAACTGGATGTTTGTGTTATTTTACCTTTTCCTTCAGAAATCTATTAATCCAACAATCTTATATGATTTAAATTGTTTGTTTATGTTTTCCTTCTAGAAGAAAATTTCCTTCATCTAAACCTGATGGTGTCATTCTTTTCTTCTTCCTATATAGAAATATTCTTCAACAATTCAAGAAGGTAGATCACATGCCCAATGGTGACTCTGACTCTGAAGCCTGAGTCACCAGAAAAGCTGATAATATTTTATACAGTAAAGATATCAGATTTCTGAAAAACTACACTGGAAAATATCAGGCTTATGGATATATTCTACATTTCTCTATTCATTGCCTTTAAAAAATTAATTCTATGAAATATATCATACCTATGAAGAATATACAAAATAAAGATATAATTAAAAGAATATCAAGTAAAGAAGACCCAAGCATCTATCATAGAGATTAAGAAATCAAACACTTAATACCTTTGAGAACCTTTTTATATTCTACCCTATGAAATTGTTATTTCTCTCTACGTAGTTGATTGTTATTCTAAAGATTCTTATTTCCTTGAATTTCTTTTAGGTTTGTCAACTATGTATGTACTCCTAAATAATGTATAACTTTTCACTTATATAAACTGAATATTACTGTATAGTTTTTCTAATTCTTTTTTAAATTCAACATGACTTTTCTGAGATTAAGACCTGTTCATGTATTACTGTACTTCATACTGCGTCCTATTATGCCTTTATTTAATGTTCCCTTCCTAGTAAACATTTAAATTACTTTTATTATATTCGTAATTTAAAACAATGCATTATGTATGTTTCTTAATTATCTCCTGGCATACTTTTGGAAAAGTGTGTGTGTAAATATGTATACATAAATATGTAAATTATATATCTTGATATTCTAGAATTGGTAGGTGGTTGATATGTACATCTCTAAGCTTGTTAGTTATCTAAAGTAATTGTGCCAATTTATCCTCACATTACTAGTAGTCAAGCATTCATGTTCTTCCAATATTCAGTTAAATTTGGCAATATCAGACTTTTAAACTTTTGTTAATCTTGTAGATTTATATATTATCTTATTATGACTTTAATTTGTGTTTTCCTATTAAAGATGTTCAACAGCTTTACATATTCACGAGTCATTAATGTTTTATCTACTGTGAAATATCTACTTATATTTTTTTATCATTTTCTATTTGCTTCTTTATCTAATTCTTAACGATTGACTTTTTATGAAATTCTTAATAATGATTTAGATAATAAACTCTTACCAGATATATGAGTTGAAAATATCTTCTCACAATTGCTTTATAGTATCCTTCAACAGAAATTCTTACTTCATATGAACACGTTGCTTTTTCTAGTTTTTTTTTTCTTGAAACAAAGACTGTCCAGCTTATATATTTGGTATAATAGTGTGTGATCTAAATCTTCATATCCTTCCAAGTGCTCCAGCTTTCTCTAAAAGTTTTTTTACCTCCCTGTGAAATGACAAATTAATATATGTATAAAGTAGATACCATAGTAATATATTACTGAGTCATTCATAATAAATAAATTTCTTACCCTCTTCTCACTAACCTCTTCCTCCTAAACTACCATAACCCTTCCCCTTTTCTTCCTTGGTAATGTCCTTAAGGAACAGTTTATTCTCAGTTCCCTAGCTGTCACCATGCTTTTTAAAATTTTTTTAAAGTTTATATATTTTTGTGGGAGGAGGTCAGAGAAGAAGAGAGAGAGAAATCTCAAGGAGGCTCTGCACCACCAGCACAGACCCTGATGTGAGGCTTGAACTCACAAACCATAAAATCATGGCCTGAGCAGAAACCAGGAGTTGGATGCTCAACTGACTGAGCCACCCAGGTGCCCCAACATGCTTTCTTTAAATCTCTTGAAAGTTTGCTTCAGCTCTCAGCACTTTACTACGTTTGTAAAACTCACTAATCAACTATTAGAATTTAACAAATATATTAGCCTTTTCTTACAACCACAACTTTTTCAGGCACTATTAAGATGGTAAGACATTTAATTCTGTGGAGAATTCACAGCTTAAGGCCTCCATAATGGGGAGTCTTTCTTCATTGTTCCTGTTTTATCTCTATATTTCTAAAACTGTCCTGTACCTATATCTATGGTCCTTTTTCCTCTAGTCAAATCTCAGATGTAGTTATTTTGCAGGAATTAGTATTTGTTCTTTTTTCTCTCACTGAACATTGCAACTTCTTTGGAAATTTTCTTATTTGATTTCATCTGTCAACTTTTGTAGTTTGAGCAAATGGAGAAGCTCTTTGCATATTCAAAGCCATAAAAAGTACTAAATAAATAAATAAATAAAATTGAATATCTCTACCTCCAGCCCTGACTACCCTCTTTGACTAAAAACAAACATTTCTATCTTCCCAGTTGAATTTCCAGAAAGATACTACACAAAACCATTAAACTAGTTAATCAACAAACTGAATATCATAATCCCCTACTTCCTTTTTCTCATATCTTAGCTGCTGAAACATCAATTATCATATTTGGTCACATGAAATCAGAACTCGGAATACATTAGTACTCATGAGAGCTATATATTAGACCATTTTATATTAGAACTAAAATAAATTCATTTAATTCTCCAAAGAGCCTATTACTTAATTTGTTGAACTTCAAGAAAGCTGAAAAAGGCAGCCAGCTTGAAAAGTTTTTAACGTTGTTTACCAAGGATTAAACACTGGCTTATATAACTCTGGCATATAAATAATTATCATGAAACATATATATGAATTTACAATTTAACTGTCACATTATTTTAATACAATACACCCTATTGCACATATTTTTTACTAAAAGACCAAAACAAGATATAAATATTTTCAACTTCAAGGAGTTGTAACACTTAATTACTCTACATTTTAATAACAGATAAAACGTTTTAAAAACAACCATTTTAAGGGTTTTGTTATGATTTCTCAGTTATTGTAGATGTATTTTTCTAATAGTCTGGAACGAATAAAAGAGTTTATTAAAGATAAGCACCTAGTAAATATGTTTACTAAATTGTTTCCTACAAGAAAGCATTCACATTTTCTTTTTTTCTCCTTTACCTACTACTAAAACTATATATATGTGTGTGTGTTTGTGTGTGTGTGTGTATACACACAAGCAATTTTCATAAATATAAAAAATGACCCCGCACATATTAAGATATTCTTTTCCAACAAAAACATTTTTGCAGAAATGAGTTTCCCAACAAAATTATTTTTTGCAAAACTTGTTATTCATCAGCATGTGCAACAATTTATTTTAGAAGCATATTAGTTAGAATTTTTTATATGGCCTAGACACCTTCTTAAACATCTTTTATATGATTAAGTCTCTATTAATCCAAAAGGTTATTGGATTATCTCTCAGATCAAACATGTTCCTAAATGAAAATTGTTATAGGGTTTCTTATTCATCATTTCCACATCAGATGATAACATCCTAAATTTGTTCTGGTCTCTAGTCTTATTCTTCTTTGAATTCTCAACTTTGAGCGCACTATATAGCACATAATATGTGCCTAATAAAATTGTAATGATTTAAATTGAAACCACTAAATCTGGCTTGTCTCTTCTTCTATGTGTCTAAGATTTCTGGCACAACATTAACAAAATAAAGGACTAAACATAGAATCATTTCATAGATTCCAAAAAAGAATTGACAAAATTGAACACCTTTCATGATAAAAAGTCAACAAAGTGACTTTAGAGGGAATATACCTAATAAAGGCCATATATGAAATACCCTCAGTTATATCACAAAAGTGAAAAACTAACAATTTTCAGTATGTACACAGTTGCCACTTTTATTCAACATAATGCTAGAAGTTTTAGCCAAAGCAATAGGCTAAATAAATATATTAAGCAGGCAGAGGAGCTAAGATAGCAGAGGAGGAGGAGGACCTAGGCTTGTCTCATTCCTTCGGCATAGGTAGATAAATATCAAATCATTCTGAATACCCAAGAAATCAATCTGAGGACTGACAGAACAAACTGCACAACTAGAGGGAGAGAGGAGGCCACATTGTGGGAAGTAGGGGGTGTGGAGACATGGTTTAGAGGAGAAACAGACTGTGGGTGCTTTGGAGGGGAGCGAGCCTTGGACATGAAGCACAGAGGGAATCACACAAGGAAAATACTTCCCCAATGATACTGACTAGGAAAATGAGAGGAGCTGATTTTTCTGAGTTTTTAAAACCAAGAGAGCTCAAAGACTGGAGTTTTAGAGGTCCATAGCTAGGCTTGTATAGAGCCCTGAGCACACTGCAGAGTTCATGTAGAGAAGGCAGGCAGGTAACCTGGGGGCAGAAGGTGAGGTCTGAGGATCAGCTGAGAAGCACTGAGAGAGATGGTTCCTCCTTCTCAGAGCACATCTAAAAGAGGTAGCTTTGCCTTTCTGGGGACAAAGGAGCTGGGGGGTGCCATTTTCTTCCCCTGCCCCTCAACATAGGTGAAGAGACATCTGGGCACTGACTCTTTGGTGCACTTTGCTCTAACCCTCACATTTCTGCACTCTGGGGTGACTTCCTTCTGGGTCAAGCCTGCATCAATGCCAGTACAGCAAAACCTTTCACCGGAAGACTAGTGGGTCCTTGCCATACCAGGTCCCTAAACTTTGGAGTTTTCAAACTCAGCTGGCCTGGTAGGACAGAGCCCAAAGTCCGCTGTGCTCCTCCAGCAGGAAAGCAACTTGGACACAATGTGAGAACCAACAATCTGAAAACACAAACAAAAACAAAAAACTAGGGTGTTCAGGGGAAATTGTTCTCTCTTCTGGGAGGGCTTCTCTGACAGGAGAAAGAAGGAAATCCCCTCTCTAGGGTCAAAGGAGCTGGCTAGCATCAATTCTCTCCCCCGCCCCTCAGCATAAACTAACATTAGTAAACAGCACAGCACTAATACTGGCTGCCTATTCTGCTTATACCAAGCCCTTCCCGTGTGCACTCAGCTGGAACTGCTTTTCACAAGCAAGTGTGCCAGTGCACAAGTGCAGTGGACCCCTCCCCAGAAGGCCAGCACAAACCCCTGCATATACTATGTCTACTACCACAGAGATCTGCAAGGCTTCGGATCCAGTGGAAAAAGGATCAGTCTGTTTTATCAAGCAAACCAGAGCACACCTAGTTAAAACTCACTACACTCTGGCCAAGGTCTAAACACTCCCCACTGCAGGCAAGGAGAAATTCTGCTGAGGACTGACTAACCTGAGGGATAGAGCAGCATTAACACAGTAGCAGATTGCAAGCAGCACCCATCAGAGACACCTCCTGAAGTGCCACGCATTGGACATTATACGTCTTCTTTTTCATAAAGCCATTATTCTTAGGAGCAGGAAATATAACAAGCTTTCCTAACACACAGAAGAGACCTAGACAAAATCCCAAGATGGAGGAATTCATCTCAAAACAAAAAACAAGAAAAGGTCATGGCCAGAGACCTAATAAAAACAAATATTAAGTATAATGCCTGATGAAGGATTTAAAACAACAATCATAAGGATACTAGCTGGGCTTCAGAAAAGCATAGATGACATCAGGGATACTCCCAACACAGCAATAAAAGAGCTTGAAATCAATGAGACCAAAATGAAAAATGCAATAACTGAGATTCAAAACTGAATGATTGAAGTGACCACAAGGAAGGAAGAATCAGAGGAATAAATATGTGAATATAGAAGATAGAATTAGGGTAAATAATGGAGCTGATCAAAAGAGGGAAAGAAAAATCTTGGATCATGAAAGTAGTCTTAGGGAACTCAGTGACTCCATAAAACATAATAACATTTGTATCATAGGAATCCCAGAAAAGAAGAGACCAAAAAGGAGGTGGAAGGTTTATTTGAGATTATAGCTGAAATATTCCCTAATCTGGGGAAGGAAATAGACTTTCAAATCTAAAATGCATAGAGAACTCCCATTAAAATCAACAGAAGCAGGCCAACACCAAGACATATTGTATTTAAATTTGCAAAATAGAGATAAAAAGCAGAAAGATAAAAGAAGTCCCTAACTTACCAGGAAAGACAAATAAGGTTAGCAGCAGGTCTCTCCACAGAAACTTGACAGGAGAACAAAGTGGCATGATATAATCAATGTGCTAAATGGGAAAAATCCACAGCCAAGAGTACTCTATCCAGCAGGTTATCATTTAGAAAAGAAGGAGAGAAAAAGAGTTTCTGAGACAAACAAAAACTAAAGAAGTTTGTGACCACTAAACCAGCCCTGCAAGAAATATTAAAGGTAACTCTTTGGGAAGAAAGACCCAAAGTGACAAACATTAGAAAGAAACAGAGAAAAACTCCAGAAACAATGACAAGTAATAAAATGGCACTAAATTTATGACTATCAGTAATTATTCTGAATGCAAATGGACCAAATGCTCTAATCAAAAGATATAGGGTGTCAGAATGGATTAAATAAAAACACCCATCTATATGTTGCCTACAAGAGACTCGTTTTAGACCTAAAGACACTGGTGGATTGAAAGTGAGGAGACATAGCAACATTTACCATGCAAATGGACATCGAAAGAAATTCTGAGTATCAATACTTATATCAGAGAAGCTACATTTTAACAAAAACTGTCACAAGAGATGAAGAAGGCCACTATGTCATAATAAAGAATTATATCCAACAAGATCTAACAAATATAAATATTTATTCCTCCAAATTGGGAGTATCCAAATATATAAAACAATAACAAACATGTAGGAACTCATTCATAATGATAAAATAATAGTGGGGGACCTTAACAACCCACTTCCAGCAATGGACAGATCATCTAAACAGAAAATCAACAAGGAAAGAGTGGCTTTGAATGACACACTAGACCAGATAGACTTAACAGATATATTCAAGTATTTCATCCTAAGGCAGCAGAATACACATTCTTTTCAAGTGCACATGGGAGATTCTCTAGAATAGATCACATACTAGGTTGAAAATCAGGCTTCAACAAGTACAAAATGATTGAGATAATACCATGAATATTTTTCTAACCACAATGTTATAAAACTTGACAATCACAAGAAAAAATTTTAGATCACAAATACTTAGAGGTTAAAGACATCCTACTAAAGTATGAATGAGTCAACCAGATTATTAAAGAAGACATCAAAATATACATGGAAACAAATGAAAACAAAACCCACAATGATCCAAAACCTTTAGAAAGCACCAAATGTGGTCATATGAGGGAAGTACATATCAATACAGGTTTATATCAAGAAGCAAGAAAAATCTCAAATACGTTGCATATTTGAGCTAGAAAAAGAGCAAAAAATTAAACCTAAACCCAGCAGAAGATGGGAAATAATAAAGGTGAGAGCAAGGGTGCCTGGGTAGCTCAGTCAGTTAAGCATCCAACTCTTGATTTCAGCTCAGTTCATGATCTCATGATCATGAGATTAAACCCCATACTGGGCTGTGTGTTGAGCATGGAGCCTAGTTGGGATTCTCTCTCCCTCTGCCCCTTTCCCTCACTCATTCTTGCACATTTGCTCTCTCTCTCAAAATAAACCATTTATTAAAAAAATATGAGAATAAATGATGTAGAATAAAAAAACCAGAACAGACCAATGAAACCATGAGTTGACTCTGAAAAAATTAATATAATTGATAAACCCATAGTCAGACTTATTAAAAAGAACAGAAAGGAACCAAATAGACAAAATCATGAATGAAAGAGGAGATATCATAACCAACACCACAGAAATACAACTACACAGGGTACCTGGGTGGCTCAGTCGGTTGGGCGGCCAATCTCTCGGTTTGTGGGTTCAAGCCCCGCATCGGGCTCTGTGCTGACAGCTAGCTCAGAGCCTGAAGCCTGTTTCAGATTCTGTATCTCACTCTCTCTCTCTCTGACCCTCCCCTTCTCATACTGTCTCTCTCTCTCAGAAATAAATTTTTAAAAACGTTAAAAAGAAGAAATACAATTACAAGAAAATTATGAAAAATTATATGCCAACAAATTGGACAATCTGGAATAAATGGATACATTCCTAGAAATATATAGATGACCAATACTGAAACAGGAAGAACACTTGAACAGACGCATAACAAGCAAAGAAATTGAATCAAAAATAAAAATAAAAAATGTCCCAAAAAATAAAAGTCCAGGGCCAGATGGCTTTTAGAGAATTCTGCCAAACATTTAAAGAGTTAAATCCTATTCTTCTCAAATTATTCCATAAAGTAGAAAGGAAAGGAAAAGTTCCAAACTTACTCTATGAGGCTAGAATTGCCCTGATACCAAAACCAAAGACTCCACCAAAAAGAGACCTATAGGCCAATATCCCTGATAAAAATAGAAGTGAAAATCCTCAACAAAATACATTCAAATTGATCCCAGAGTATATTAAAAAAAATGTTCACCACAATCAAATTGGATCTAATTCTAGATTGCAAGGGTGGTTCAATATTTGCAGATCAATTAACGTGATGTAACAAATTAAGAAAACAAAGGATAAGAATATATGATCCTCTTAATACATGCAGAAAAAGCAATTGACAATGTACAGCATTCATTCTAGATAAAAACCCTCAACAAAGTAACAAAGATGGAGCATACCTCACCATCATAAAGGCCATATATGAAAAACCCATAGCTAGTACCATCAATAATGGGAAAAAAACAGAACTTTTCTTCTATGGTCAGGAACAATACAGGGATGTCTACTCTCACCATTAGTATTTAACATAGTACTAGAAGTCTTAGCTTCAGCTATCAGACAACCAAAAGAAATAAAAGGAATCCAAGATGGCAAGGAAGAAGTCAGACGTACACTATTTGTAGATGACATGATACTCTGTGTAGAAAACCTAAGGACTCCACCAAAAATTTGCCAGAACTAATAGAGGGATTTAGCAAAGTCACAGGATATAAAATCAAGGTACAGAAATCAGTTGCAATTCTATACACTAATAATGAAGCTGCAGAAAGAGAAATCAAGGAATTGATCCCATTTACAATTGCACCAAAAACCTTAAGATACCTAAGAATAAATCTAACCACAAAAAGACAAATGACTAACACTATGAAAACTACAAAACACTAATGAAAGAAATTGAAGACTACACAAAGAAATGGAAAGATATTTCATGTTCATATACTGGAAGATACATTGCTAAAATGTTTTTACTATCCAAAGCAATCTACACATTCAGTGCAATCCCTATCAAAATACCACCAGCATTTTTCAGAATCAGAACAAACAATTCTAACATTTATACAGAATCACACAAGACCCTGAATAACTAAAGAAATCTTGAAAAGAAAAACAAAACTGGAGATACAACAACTAAAAACTTCAAATTATATTACAAACTGTAGAAATCAAAAGAGCATAGTAATAACACAAAAATAGATACATTGATCAATGGAATGCACTAGAAAACCCAGAAATAAATCCACAATTGTATGGTCAATTAATCTTCAACAAAGCAGGAAAGAAGCCAATGGGAAAATGTCTCTTCAACAAATAGTGTTGGGAAAATTGGACAACTACTGTAAAAGAATGAAACAGAACTATTTTCTTACATCATATACAAAAATAAACTCAAAATGGGCTGTGGACTTAAAAGTGAGACTTGAAACCATAAAAATCTGAGAAGAGAGCAAAGACTGTGATTTCTATGACATTGCCCATCACACTACCTTTCTAGATATGTATTCTGAAGCAAGGGAAACAAAAGCAAAAATAAACTATAGAGACTACATCCAGAGAAGAAGTTTCTGCACAGCAAAGGAAACAACCAACAAAACTAAAATATAACCTATTGAAAGGGAGAAGATATTTGCAAATGCTATATCCAATAAAGGGTTAGTATCCAAAATATATAAAGAATTTATAAAACTCAACACCAAGAAAAAACTCCACAAATAATCCAATTTAAAAACTAGCAGAAGACATGAACACACATTTCTCTAAAGAAGACATACAGATGACCAACAAGCACATGAAAGGATGTTCAACTTCACTGATCATCAGGGAAATGCAAATCAAAACCATAATGAGATATCACCTCACACCGGTCAGAATGGCTAAACTCAAAAACAAAATATCTAGTGTTGGAAAGGATGTAAAGAAAAAAAAAACCTTCTGCACTGTTTGTGAGAGTGTAAACTGATGTAGCCACTGTGGAAAACAGAATGGAGGTTTCTCAAAAAATTAAAATAGAACTATCCTATGATCTAGTAATCACACTGGGTGCTTATCCAAAGAATACAAAAATACTAATTTTCAAGGATACATGAAGCTCTATGTTTATTGTAATATTATTTACAAATGCTGAATTATGGAGGCAACCTAAGTGCCTATCAATAGATGAATGGCTAAAGTAGAAATGTTATAGGTTATTGAGCCATAAAAACAGAATGCAATCTTTTCACTTGCAACACCATGGATGGACCCTGAGAATATAATGCTAAGTGAAATATATTAGCCAGAGAAAGACAAATACCATATGATTTCACTTATATGTGGAATTTAAGAAACAAAGCAGATTAACAAAGAAAACAGAAAAAGAGAAACAGAGAGAGAAACCAAAAAGAAGACTCTTAAGAATAGAGAACAAACAGATGGTTACCAAAGGGGTGGTGGTGGAGGGATGGATGAAATAATGGAGGGGATTAAGAGTACACTTATCTTGATAAGCACTGAGTAATATATTGAATTGTTGAATCACTATATTGTACACCTAAAATATAATACTATGTGTTAACTACTGGAGTTAGAATTAAAATTAAAATATTAATAAAAAAGGAAGCACAGCATATTAAATTTTATAGGATGCTGACAATAATATTAGGATAATATTTATAATTCTTTATTAAAAAACATACCTTAAACCAATTGCCTCAGTTTCTACCTTAAGAAACTAAAAAAATGAAGAGATAGTTAACTATACTAAACAGCAAAAAATAATAATAATGAACAAAGAGAAAAAATCTTAAAAAATGAAAAACAATTGAAATAATAAGTAAATCACAATGTGCCTTTTTGTGTGAAGAACAAAAAACTTGATAAACTTTGGTTCATATGTGAACCAAAAAAAAAAAAAGATAAAGTACAAATTATTTCAGGAATAGGAGAGGTGACATTACTAAATATTGAATGGATAGTAAATGGAAAATAAGTACAACTATGTCTGTGAAATTAAATCACACAGATGAATGAACAAATGTCTTATAACACAAACATTCAAAGCTCACTCTAGAAAGCTATACAGTGAAATGACAAAAGACTGCTGAAATAAAAAGTTAAAGATGACCTAAATAAATATATACATGCCTCAATCGTGGATTAGAAGACTTAATATTGTTAAGGTATAAATTCTTTCCAAATTTATCTACAATGCATTTCCAGTAAAACTGTGAGTAAAATTATTGGTAAAATTTGATAAGCTGTTTCTAAAATCCATATGAAATGAAAAGGATTTAGAATAGCCAAAAACAATCTTGATAAAGAACAAAAAAGTTAAAGCACTAATAGTGATCAAGACAGTTTTCTATTGCATTAAGACTTTATAAAGGAATAACAAATAAAGGAATGAAATATATAATGGAGCTTAGAAAAAGACCTTCATATTTATACACAACTTATTTTTAAAAATATTCAAAGGTCACTCAGTGAAGGGTTGTCTTTTCAACAAACTTTTTTGGAACAAATACCCAAATCCAAGAATGAATAAATAAATCACTAAATAGTAAATTAACTCCAAATGGAGCATAGACCTAATTGTAAAACCTATAAAACTTCTAGAGGAAAACATAGGAGAAAATCTTTGCAAAATTGAGTAGGCAAAGATATTTTTTAGATATTACACTGAAAACACAAACCACAAAAGAACAAATAGGTAAATCTGACTTTCTCAAAATTAAAAATTTCTGTTCTTCAGAAGACTAATAAGAGAATGAAATGACAAGCTACATACTCAGAGGAAATATTTTAAAATCACGTATGTGATACAGAATTTCTGTATAGAATATAAAAAGAACTCTTGAGGGTTAGACTAGATGGCAGAGCAGCATCAAGTTCCCAGTGTCTCTTCCCTGAAATACAGCTAGATCAGCACCAAAATATTTTGCACACCTAGGAAATTGATCTGAAGATTAACACAACAATCTGCATAACTTGAACCACAGAACTTGGTAGGTACACAGTACAGAGAGGTGAACTAGGGGAGAGAAAGCCTTGGTGGGTATGGAGCTGTTTTTGTAGAGAGAGGACAGAGAAAAGGGGGAGTATGTGGCACACTAGGAGAGAGCAGAAAGAGCACTCCCTGGAAAGCAGCTGGAGAGAAAGAGTAAGAGTGAAAACACTCACAAGGGACTGAACAAGAAATCTGTTTCCCAAAACCACTGACAGGGAGAGAGGGGAGGGTTTCAATACCATTAGGATTCTATAAACAGTGGAGCGCAGAGTCAGAAATTCCGGAGCTCAGTACCTGGTGCTGTACTGGTGAGGATAAAGGGTGGATACCAAGCAGAGTCTGAGGGGACCATATAACACATGGGGAGAAGTGGTTTCCCTGCTTGGAGAGCATTTGGTAGAGCCCATATGGCCTCCCCATAGGCAAAAGTCCTAGTAGACCCTGGAGAACTACAAAATTTGTTGGTATTGGGACAAAGACACCAGAGTGTGGTGAAACCTGTAACCAACTGCGTATTGTGATTTGCCATAATCTCTGAACCCCTGCACTGTGCAATTGCATGAACAATTCTTGGGGCAAGTCAGCACCTGGCCACTGCTCAGTGGAGACCCTCACCCAGAGAGTCAAAATGGACCCAAGCCACAGTCTTCTCTGAAGTGAGGGGTTTTGAAACATAGCCCCATCTTAGATGAAACTCTAGGGGGAGCTGCCACCTGGTAGGCTGATGGCTTGGGCATGGACAGGGTAGAGGTAGAGAGTGGAATAAAGCCTGAGACAAAGGATGGGTGCTTGAATGCAGGTCAGTAAGAGCGCAGAGTTCTGTGCCACAGCCTAGAAAGCTGGGTGAAGCTATTTCCACCTCTCCCACACATGAGCATACATGTGCATGAGCAGTAAGTTAAGCAGTGACACCTAGTGAAGAATAGAGCTATTACACATAGTCCTACCCAACTGTAGCCTCCAAGCACATCCCTTAGAAGACCAGCACCAGTCTCTCTGCCTGCTTAGTGTATGGACTATATATAGAGTGCTTCATAGGTGGAGTTCTAGGAGAACCTGGATGTTACATTTGGCTTCCATTATTTTTGATGGTTCATCTATTAGGGGTTTATTTTAGTTTCTTTTCTTTGGCTTCTTTGTTTAAATTATTTTTTTCTTTTTGTTTTCCTTCTTTCTTTTCATTTTCCTGGAAACAGAGAAAAATTATTTTACTTTTCATTTAAAAGTTTTTAAAATTTCTTTTACTGTTGTTAATTTATAAACTTTTTATTCTATTTCACTTTACTCATTTTATTCTATTATATACTTTTAATTTAAAAATTTTAGTACCTCTCTTTTTCTTCCATTTTTGTTCTTTTCTTTCCCTTTTTTCTCTATTATATCAAGCTTCTTTTAAACAAGAAGACCAAAAACACACCTAGGATCTAGCTCCTTTTATTTGATTTTTGTGTTGTTTTTAATTTTTAATTTTATTAATTTTTTCTTCCTCAAAAGTGACAAAATGAAGGAATTTACACCAAATGAAAGAACAGGAAGATATGACAACCATGGGATTAATCAGCACAGATATAACCATAGGATCCTCTTAATAGATGCTTAAAAAGCTTTTGACAAAATACAGCACCCTTTCTTGATAAAAACCTTCAAGAGAATAGGGATAGAAGGATCATACCTCAAGATCACAAAGGCCATACATGAAAGACCAACTGCTAATATCATCCTTAATGGGGAAAAATTCAGAGCTTTCCCTCTAAGGTCAGGAACACGGTAAGAAGTCCACTCTCAACCACTGTTATTCAACATAGTGGTGGAAGTCCTAGCCTCAGCAATTAGACAACACAAAGAAATAAAGCATCTAAATCGGCCAGGAGGAAGTCAATCTTTCACTCTTCTCAGATAACCCAAAAGACTCCACCATAAAACTGCTAGAATTGATCCATGAATTCAGCAAAGTTGCAGAATATAAAATCAATGTACAAAAATTGGTTGCAATTCTATACACCAATATTGAAACAGCAGAAAGAGAAATCAAGGAATAAATCCAATTTACAATTGCACCAAAACCCATTAAATACCTAGAAATAAACTTAACCAAAGGGATGAAAAATCTATACACTGAAAATGCTAGAAAGCTTATGAAAGAAACTGAAGAAGAAACACAAAAATGGAAAAATATTCTGTGCTCATGGACTGGAAGAACAAATATTGTTAAAATGTCTATACTACCAAAAGAAATCTATGTATTCAAACACAATCCCTATCAAAATAACACCAGCATATTTCACAGAGCTATAACAAACAATCCTTAAATATATATGCAACCAGAAAAGACCCCAAATAGCCAACACAAACCTGAAAAAGAAATCCAATGAGATACCACCTCACACCTGTTAGAATTGCTAACACTAACAACTCAGGGAACAACACATGTTCTTGAGGATGGAGAAAGAGCAACCCTTTTGCACTGCTGGAGGGAATGCAATCTGGTGCAGCTACTCTGGAAAACAGTATGAAGGTTCCTCAAAAAATTAAAAATAGAACAACCCTATGACCCAGCAATTGCACTACTAGGTATTTATCCAAAGGTTGCAGGAGTGCTGTTTCAAAGGGGTACATGCACCCCAATGTTTACAGTGGTGCTATCAACAATAGCCAAAGTATGAAAGAGCCCAAATGTGCATCAACTGATGAATGGATAAAGATGTGGTGCACACACACACACACACACAAACACACATGCTCACGCACATACAGACACACAATGGAATATTACTCAGCAATTAACAAGAATGAAATACTGCCTTGCCATTTGCAACAGCGTGGATGGAACTAGAGTGTATTCTGCTAAGCAAAGTAAGGTACTCAGAGAAGGACAAATATCATATGACTTCACTCATATTTGGATTTTAAGATACAAAACAGATTAACATAAATGAGGAAAACAAAAATAATATAAAAATAGGGAGGGGGACAAACCATAAGAGATTCTTAAATACAGAGAACAAACTGAGGGTTGCTGGAGGGGTTTGGGGTGAGGAGCTGGGCTAAATGGGTGATGGGCATTAAGGAGGACACTTGTTGGGATCAGCACTGTGTGTTATGTGTAAATGATGAATCACTAAATTCTATTCCTGAAATCATTATTATGCTATAAATTAACTAACCTAGATGTAAATTAAAATAATAATATATAAAATCACCTAAAATAAAATAAAATACAGAGTGTCAAATTGAAGTGAAAAAAAAGGACTCTCAAACTCAATAATAGCAAATCAAACAACCCAATTTTTAAAATAGACAATATATTTAAACACTTTACCAAAGGTAAAATTTATGTGTGTGTGTGTATGTATATATATATATGCATATACATATACATATATATATGAAGATGCTCAACTTAGTCATTAGAGAACTAAAAATTACAACCGTGAGATACATACTTATTTGAATGGCTAAAATAAAAAGACAGACTATACCAGTTTTCCAGTTTTGTTAAGAAGGTGAAAGAACTCAAATTCTCATATACTTTTGTGGGAATAAGAATTATTACAGCTAGTTTGGAAGCTAAGTTCCTGAAATGCTAAACATACATCTATTATATGATGCAACTATGACACTCCTAAGTATTTACCTAAGAGGAGAAAAACCTGTATGTCCATGCAAAGAGCCAAGCACAAGTATTTTTAACAGCTTCACAAAATGGATGTAAAATGGGCAGCTGCTTCTACTATTTTTCTCTGTCTTCCATCTACAATTACTTTTTACTCTTGAAAGTGATTCTAGATTCTGGAGAATGTAGGATATGTTATTTTATCATTTTACATATATGCTTTCAAACATTTACTACTCTACACTAATAGAGGTTGAATTTTATGTTCTTTTAATTTTTTATGACCGGAAAAAATATACTACATTAAGAAATTGCCTTAAGTTTTTCAAAATATAGTTCAAATATATTTATACATAACTCTTTTTTCCACTTAACATTCCACTTAACTTCATGCCCCTTTGTCTTACCCCTTCAGTGTCCCCTGTACTTCAGAAGGATATTATTAGTTTGTGAAAAATGAGTAAACAAGTTGTCTAATGCTTTTAGGTATTTTAACAACAACTAGAGTTTAAACTTTTTTTCTATTTATTACCAGTTATTGAGTTTTCCCATCATTTTTAGTGTCGTATAATTGCAAATCATAGAGGGTACCACTTATTTTAAGGGCAAATCTTAAAATGGAGTGTGTCTGTGGCTGATAGTGTATCTGAAATTACAGTGTGAATATTACCTTACACATAGTGCCTACACTCAACTTTCAAGTGAAGTGACAAAAAAGAGATAAAGATCCATTTTATTAGCTTTGGCTTCTCCCAACAATTTGTATTTTGTTTTATATAAAACCATAATTTTAGCCAGTATGATGTCCACATTTTTGGTACCAGAGAATAATTTTAAGGTTCCTAATATGCCTTGTTCTGATTTCTGCCAATTACAAGCCTCAAGAGTATTACTATGGAAAGGATAAAGAAAGCTGAGAAATAGGGATTGTGTAAAGACTACAGTGTAGTATTGTATATCTCTATACTGAAATATATGCTTAATAAAATTATATCCATGTGTGTATTTATTTATTCTAAGTAAAAAACAAAACATCTTAAAGTGAATAAAAAGTTACTAGGATGAATTTATAATTGATGCTGGACACTGTTGATAAGTTGAGAGAAATGTTTCCAATTTTTCCCTTTCTCTTTGTTCTATTTATTTCTGTCAAACACAAATTAGATTCCTGAGCATATTTAGTAGACTTGTCTTTGAGCATAAACTCTGAAAATCTATATAACTTTTCTCTTTGAATTGAAACTAAATTTTGTTTGATTGAAGACAGCTAACTAGGTTCATTAGCATTTCAGACAAAGCAGTTTAAATGACACCAAAGTAATCTGTTATTCTAAATATTACAACTGAATGTTGCAAAATCACAATTCAGACATGATCCCAGAGTAAGGGAATTGCTGTACAAGTCCTGATTTAGTGTGAATTTCAAAGAAGATTATCAAAGGCTCTCCTCATTCCCATGTTTAATATTTTTAGGGAAGATATCAAATAGGAAACCAGGCTTATTATCATTTTTTATTGTGGTTTTACATACCATAAGAACTCAGGTCTGTTGTCATAAAATGCACTGATTTAACTTATACATTTTCTCCTCAAATTCTAATACCTGAAGTAATCACTTTTTTTGTTTTGACATTTTTCTCAGGATGCATAAAAGGCAAAACAAATATAAAGAAAATAAAAATTTCTTTGTGATTTACTGATAGTATAATATTATAGATTGTTATCTATTGGCCACCTATTGATCATTTATTCTGCAACAGGCAATGGAAATAATTTTTCTAGTTAAGTTAAATGAAAATGAAAAGCTAAAAAGAAAGCAAATGTTCACACATGGATCACATTAACTTTAAATGACTGGAAGAAAATTACCTAAAGTAATTTAATATCTGTTTCTTTCCAATATAGAATATGTATTATTTCTTCCAAATCTCTTCCCCTGCCATTTAACAGACAGATTTAATATACAGAGATCTTATTAACAGAATTCCATATTACATATGTATTGGAAAAACCCAAATATATATTTCCCAGAATTTTTCTTTCAGTTGCAACTTAACTTCAGCAAGCATCGCTTTGCACAAGTCAAAACTGGTTCACATGCATTATCTCTGACAGATTTATAATGATTTTGATATTGCCTGAAGTTTGTTGGCCTACTGTTTAGGAGTCTGGTGGTTAGTATCAGAAATACAAGAGGAATAATGTAAATCACAAAAGGGGAGGAGATGTATAACTCATTCAGTTTTAAAAATGGTCAGATAGCCATGGTTGAGGCTAAGGAACACTGAGACTCAATTTATAAATCCTCCTAAGACTACCTTTTACTTCTCTGTATTTATCATTCCCTAAGCCTCAGACTCATTAAACACAAAGAGACTATTCATCTAATAGGCAACAGGCCTGCCAATAACTCCAACTTTTTAACAGTAGACCTTCACCTAACATAAAAGGTTGTCATAAATTTGTGTGTAAGATAATTTCTGCAGAATAATGTATCTCCCAGATTCTTCATGTTGGAAATTTTTATTGTAGGTGATGATTTCCAGAATTAGTTAATTTGATGCCCAAATCAAAGAGGCAGATTGTTTCAATCTTTATTATTTTCCACTTCCACCCTGTTGGCTTGTCTACTCAGTCTGACATAAGCTTTTATTAGATGATGTCTCCTTCAGTCCAGGTATCCTCTCTTAGGCAGCAATATCTAAGGGAAAGTCCATTTCTTCTCATGTATTTCTTTTAATCCCAGAAACAAACCATTCCCAGAAACATTCAGAAATCTTCACTCAGATTTAATTGGACAGAATTGAGTCCATAAAGCTTACCTACCAATGTAAGAAGGTGAAGTTTTGGGCATCAAATTAACTAATTCTGGATTTAAAAATATGTGGTATACACACAGAAAAAAATACTACTTAGCCATAAAAACAAATGAAATCTTATCACTTATGACACCATAGATGGATATAGAGGGAATTATGCTAAGTGAAATAAGTTACAAAAAGACAAATACAATACAATTTCACTGATGAGGAATCTAAGAAACAAAACAAGCAAGCAGAATCAGATGCATAAATATTGAGAACAAATTGGTGTTTGCTAGAGAGGAGGGGAATGAAGGGATGGACAGAATGAGGAAAAGGGAGTGGGAGATACAGGCTTCCAGTTACAGAATGAATAAGTCATGGAGATAAAAATATACAGCATAGGGGATATAGTAAATGGTATTGCAAAAGAAGTTTATGGTGACAGATGGTAGCTATACTTGTGGTTAGAATCATATAACATATAGATTGTTGAATCACTGCGTTGTACTAATGTACAACTAATGTTACTAATGTAACACTGTGTATCAACTACAGCAGTTTTATTGTAATAGCCCAAATCAGAAACAATGCTACAGCCTATTCACATATGAATGGGTAAACAATCTGTGGTATTTTTCAAAAAGGACAAACTAATGTGATAAGCAACAACATGGATGAATCTCAGAAACATTAACCTGTGCAAAAGAAGCTAGATTCAAAAAGCACACCACATTATTCTACTTATGGAAAATTCTAGGATAGGTAAAAATTAATTTATAATGACAAAAGAGATCAGATTTGCTTGTGGCTGTGCATGAATTTAACCACAAAGGACTGGAGAGAACTTTGGGGATAGTGGAAATATTTTATATTTTGATTGCAGTGATGATGTATATATCTGTCAAAAACCATTGAAATACACACTTAAAATTGGCAGATTTATAATATGCAAGCCATACCTCAATAAAGTTGATTTCAGAGAAAAATCTATACATTTGTGCTGAAGTTCTGTATAAC
Organism: Crocuta crocuta; assembly: GCF_008692635.1. Taxonomy (NCBI): domain Eukaryota; kingdom Metazoa; phylum Chordata; class Mammalia; order Carnivora; family Hyaenidae; genus Crocuta; species Crocuta crocuta. Next base: position 412,515 of record NW_027531992.1, read on the forward strand.
TTTCAGATGGTACTCTAAGTTGTTTCAATCTTATAAACCTTTGCTGAAGGCTACAATTACTCCAAAGTATTGATATTTTCTCATCAAGTCAGAAGCTAGCTATTTCTTAGAGCTCAACCCAGATGCTCAGAACCTGATTAAATCAAGCACTTTTATAATAAGTAGTGCTAACTTTTCAGTCTAGCTAGTGGGGTACTCACTGCCTCACCAAAACCTGCATCATTCAGATGCTTTCTCTCAGAATCAAGTGACATAGACTTAACTGAAACTAAAAGATGAAATATTTTGGCTTAGGAGATTTTAAGAAGTTTAAAAAACAGGGACACCTAGGTGACTCAGTAAGTTAAGTGTCCAAATCGACTTCAACTTAGGTCATGATCTCATATTTCACAGGTTCTAGCCTTGTATCAGGCTCTATGCTGATGGTGCAGAGCCTCTTTGAAATTTTCTCTCTTTCCCTGTCTCTGCTCTTCCTCTCCTCTCTCACTCTCTCTCAAAATAAATAAATAAACATTTAAAAAGAAGGAGTTTTAAAAACCCCTGTGAAGGATAGAGACACAACAGGCACTCAGGAATGCCTAGAAATTAGTGAAATTTCCAGAGCTCTTTCATCAATGACGTGTGTGTGTGTGTGTGTGTGTCTGAGCTAGAGTACTTATTTTTAGTTTTTGTTGTTTTATTCCCTGAACTTGGACAATGAAGACTATCTCTACTTTTTAAGACATATGGCTGCTGAATTTGCCAAAACAAATGGCAAATCTTATGGCTTCACTAACTTGTTGAGAGTTAGGATTGATTCTCTCTTTATAATAGCACTCCAACAGTTATAAGGATTAACTTGTTTCAAGTTAATTCACTGCTTACTTGCTGATCTAAATCCCTGGGTCCATGGCAGACACTACTGGCCTTGAGGAATAAAGGTCTAGAACTTTCCCAGCCCACAGAGACCATAAAGTCTCTCTGAAGATGCCTTGACTTTCTAATTAGCATAGCAATTTTTAGCAAAATATTTATTTTCAGGTCACACAAATGATTTTACAAACCTCCATTTGTGTATTGTAGATGTCAACCTCCTTTGCAGAAAGAACAGAGTACTCCTGCACAAAACACAAACTGGATCCCCTCATACAACCCCCAAGCACTGAGATAACATTTGTAGCTGGCACAAAATCAAGAACTGTTGCATTCCCCTTGTCGATTAACTTCACTAAACCCCTTTAAAAACCATAGGCCAGGCAGAAAACTCTGAGTTGGCTTTTGGAAAAGAGACCACGTTCTTTGCTGGCCTCCAAAATAAAGTTCCAATTACCTCTTAATCAAACTGATCTCTTGAGTATTGTCCTTTCTAGTGGCAAGTGGCTGAACATGGGGTTGGTAACATCTTTAGTCCTAATTACAAAAATCTCAAGGAAGCCCCTCTTTGGCCTACCTTAGTGCATGTAACCACCATGGTCCCATTTACTTTCGCCAGGGAACCAGGAGGTCTTGACATATGTGGTATCCCCAGTGATAGTTTTGAGGATATGAGGGTTGAAAAATTAAAAAGAGCATGCTACAAAAGAAGTAAAAAATACTGGGGAAACTATTTTATATAGGCTGTGGCAGTAAGTATATTGTCAAATATTAAATATTTATCCAAGTTTTTATTTATCCAGGTAAGATAAAAAATATGGGCCCCTTATTCAATTTTGGCAAAATAATATAGAAAATATTTATAGGGGGAGAGGGGACAAGATGGCAGAGAA
>NW_027531993.1:0-573 GCF_008692635.1 Crocuta crocuta
TCTGCACGGCAAAGGTAACAACCCACAAAACTAATAGGCAACCAAGAAAATGGGAAAAGATAGTTGCAAACGACATATGAGATAAAGGGTTGATATTCAGAATCTATAAGGAACTCACCAAACTCCACACCCAAAAAACAAACAACCCAGAGAGGACATCCAGATGGCCAACAAACACATGAAACGATGCTCAACATCCCTACTCATCAGGGAAATACAAATCAAAACGACACTGAGATACCACCTCACACCAGTCAGAGTGGCTAAAATGAGCAAATCAGAGAACACGAGATGCTGGCGAGGACGTGGAGAAACGGGCACCCTCTTACACTGTTGATGGGAATGTAAACTGGTACAGCCCCTCTGGAAAACAGTGTGGAGGTTCCTCAAAAAATTAACAATAGAACTCCCCTATGACCCAGCAATAGCACTGCTAGGAATTTACTCAAGGGATATAGAAATCCTGAGGCATGGAGCACATGTACCCCAATGTTCATAGCAGCACTCTCAACAATAGCCAAAACAAGGAAAGAGCCTAAGTGTCCATCAACGGACGAATGGATCAAGAAGATG
>NW_027531993.1:1849-47474 GCF_008692635.1 Crocuta crocuta
TAGATATTTAGGTGCTCTCATATTCGGTGCATAGACATTTATGATTGTTAGTTGTTCCTGATGGATGGACCCTGTAATTATTATGTAATGCCCTTCTTCATCTCTTGTCATTGTCTTTAATTTAAAGTCCAGTTTGTCTGATATAAGTATAGCTACTCCGACCTTCTTTTGATTTCCAGTAGCATGATATATATTTCTCCATCCCCTTACTTTTAATCTGAAGGTATCTTCCCGTCTAAAATGAGTTTCTTGTAGACAGCATATAGATGGATTTTGTTTTTTAATCCATTCTGCTACCCTATGTCTTTTGATTGGAGCATTCAGCCCATTTACATTCAGTGTTATTATTGAAATATGTGGGTTTAGAGTCTTTGTATCTTTTGTAGGGTTCATGTTTGTGGTGGTGTCTCTGGTATCTTTGTTCCTTGCAACCTTTCCTTCAGAGCATCCCCCTCAGGATTTCTTGTAGGGCTGGCTTCGTGGTGACAAATTCTTTCAATTTCTGTTTATTTGGAAAGGTTTTTATCTCTCCTTCTATTTTGAATGACAGGCTTGCTGGATAGAGGATTCTTGGCTGCATATTTTTTCTGTTCATCACATTGAAGATCTCCTGCCATTCCTTTCTGGCCTGCCAAGTTTCAGTAGATAGGTCTGTCACCACTCTGATAGGTTTCCCTTTGTTATTAGGGCCCTTTTCTCCCTAGCTGCTTTGAAAATTCTCTCTTTGTCCTTGTATTTTGCCATTTTTACTAAGATATGCTGTGCACAAGATCGATTCAAATTACATCTAAGGGGAGTTCTTTGTGCCTCTTGTATTTCAACGTTGACTTCCTTCCCCAGTTTGGAGAAGTTCTCTCCTATAATTTGTTCCAGGACTCCTTCAGCACCTTTCCCTCTGTCTTCCTCTCCTGGGATTCCTGTGAAAGGGATGTTGTTGTGTTTGATTGTATCGCTAGCTCTCGAACTCTTGTTTCATGTTCCTGGATCAGTTAGTGTCTATTTTGTCAGCTTCTTGTTTTTCAATAATGGTGTCTTCTAAATCACTTATTCTCCTTTCTGCCTCTTCAATCCATGCATAGGAGGCCTCTAATTTATTATGTATCTCATTTATCGCATTGTTTAATTCATCATGCCTATTTTTATTTTCCATTTTGTCTGTAGCCATAGTTACTTTGATGTCCCCTATGCTTTTTTTCAAGTCCAGCGATTAATTTTATGATTCTTATTCTAAAATCTTGTTCAGTTATGCTGCTTATATCTGTTTTGAGCAGTTCATTAGCTGTCATTTCCTCTTGGAGTTTCTTTGGAGGAGAGCTCTTTCGTTTTGTCATTTTAGTTACCTTTCTGGCTCTTGTTAGTTTTATAGACTTGTTATGCTCTCTGCACCTATGAGCGGTGCTGTATCCAAGAAGACTCTTTGATTGTCCAGGGCCTATCCTTTCAGAGAGTGTTTTTTGATGGTATCTCTTGGTCTGTTGTTGGGACCTTGGTTATTTTATTTTCCTACTTGTAGTGATATTTGGGACTCTCCACCTTGTGTACTCTGGCTTGTTTCTTGAGGTAGCCCTGGAGAAGAACACAGACACACAAACACACAGGGAGCAGGAGCACACAAACACACAGACTAATTCAACTAACATGCAAACCGAGATGGAAAACGAAAAAGATAAGAGAAAAGACAGAGGAGGGAGGTCGAATGATAGAGAATAAAAAATACATAAAAGGGTCAAAAAGAAATGGACAATTCTTTACATGTAAATTTACATTTACAGAATGGACTAGTTGTGACTGTTTAAGCAAGCCGATGACCAGAGTTAATCAGGTCAGTGTTCCGGGAAAAAGAGAAAAAAGAAAGAAAGAAAAAAACAAAGGAGGAGGGCAGCTCTCTAGCAGGGATGCGTGTGGTGTGATCCAATGTGTCAGGCGGGAGTTCTGCCTTAGAGGTTGTGGGGAGGAGAGTGGCGGTGCACCAGTCCCTTCTTGAACCAAACGCTGTACCTCGCTTTTCTGGGTGTGTAAACTTCCTGTGTGGGTGGGTGCTCTTTAATCCAGGCCAGGCTAGTTTCCGCAAGCCAGACTGAAATTGCGGGAGACACAACCTCTCGGGGGATCCCCTCAGGGCAATTCCAAGCTTCTGGCCTAGCCCTGGGGGTGGAGCCAGAAGCCGCTGCTCCTGTTCCTCCAGGTCTGGTTGGCCAGCATGGGTGGGGGTTTGTCTGCAGGGCACGTCTGGCCCACTGGAGAGAGGGAAACCAGGTCCCTCTGTGTCTCGTCACCCGAAACAAGAACTCGCAGGCAAATCTCCCAGTTTTAAGCCCTTCGCCTTCCCTGTAAAGTTCCATCAAGCTCGGAGTGCTGAGGTCCACGCATGGCTAATCCAGGAATCCAGCCGAGCCAGGAGTATAAAGGAACAAAGGAGCGGTGCCCGTGCTCACACGCAGCCGCTCCGGGAGAGTTGGTGCTCGGGGATTTGTTATGCACGGTCCTTCTGTGCCCTGAGTGGAGGTTTTTCTGTTTCCCAGCGGCAGGGAGTGTATCTTGAGTAGTTTCAGACTCTCTCTTTTTCCCCCTCTAACTCCCCGCAGAGGGTGATCGCCCCCATGCCTTTAGTCTCCGATCCCTGCCCGAGTTAATCTTCCCCAGTTCACAGTCACGTTAGAAGGCTTTCTCAGGAGATTCTGTGTCCTTTCTCTCCCAATCTCTTGGGTTCTGTAAGGTTTCCTATGGCTTCAGATCTCTTCCGTGCGAAATATGGGGGTGAGGGCAATGTACGGGGCTCCCTACTTCTCCACCATCTTCGAAATCTATTTGAGTCTCTTTGGAAATGAGGGTGATTTTAGAAAGAAAATTTGTTTCAATAACACAACTTTGTAAAAGTTAAATTGTAGTTCTGATTGTCTTTGAATATTTGTTGTTTGCCTACGTGAGACAACCTGTAAATGTCAGAGATTTGTCAGAGTATATAATTTGTCTCATTCATAGCCAGTCTTCATGCTTATTACTCTGTGGGGATACTAACAGGACCCCTTTGGCATATGATTTTTTGAACAACTGAACAGTAGGATGTACTCCCTGACAATTGTGTACTTCAACTGTCACCTTGACCAGTTCTCTGTGGCTGGGACACAGTATTGTGCTTTAAAAGATGGAACTTACCCCATTTCATGGGGTTGCATGTGAACTTGTGGAAGTAGTGGATGGCCCCACTTTCCTTATGACTAGAGAGAGAATGCACTTAGGGATTCACATAGCCCCACTTGCTCATGCCAGTGACCCCTCAAATTTGTTTTGGTCTTTTTTTGGTGTTTAAGTTTTCTTTTAAACATTTATGTATTTTTGAGAGACAGAGCATGAGTGTTAGAAGAGCAGAAAGAGAGAGGGAGATACAGAATCCGAAGTAGGCTTCAGGCTCTAAGCTGTCAGCACAGAACCTGATGCATGGCTAAATCTCATGAAACATGAGATCGTAACCTGAGCTGACCTCGGACACTTGACTGCCTGAGCCAAGCAGGCACCCCTCATATTTGGAAATTGTTAAGCCTAGATATGAGGCAAAGAGGGTTCTTGACTATGTAATTCGACCAGTTTTATTTTACTCCCTGTCACTTGCACCTCTGTCCCATCCAAGAAGGAAGATGCCACTTTGTCAGTGCCTGTCAGGTTCTTCCTGATGTCTGAACACCATGCCCCTTAATGTTTCCAAAAACCCACTCCCTCACAGATGCTGCCCATAAAACTCATCTCCCCATCCCTTCAAAGTTGGATCATGGATGAAGAAGATTGAGAGGATAAAGAGAAGTGAAATGACCCAGAAGAAGGCAGGAAGAGCCAACCAGGTAGGGAGAGGAGAGGAAAGGATGACAAGGATGGGGGTGGGGTGGGGAATTTGAAATGGGAGACTCAAAAGACTGAACAAGCAAGAATAGAGGGACTGCAATGTATAGAACATTATCCCCAATGCCAGCAGGGGGTTATAGAAAGAAACAGGAGTGGTGAGGAAAGTAAAGAGAAAGAAGGGAGAGGAATGGGGAGGGAGGCAGACAGCTTTTCTGTAGGAAAACAGCATGGGTTCACGTGTGAGAGAGAAATCCTCAATACACAGGTGGTTTTGCTGTTGCAGAGCCTGTTCTGGAAGACACGTAGGACTGGAAGGCATTCTCCTGAAAGAGATGGGTCATAGGAGAATCTTCTCCAGGGAGACGTGACAAGATAAATTCTTGTGCTGTGGAATAAGATCAGGGAATTTATTAGCAATCTACTCTCTATTTTCAATCACTCAGGTTGTGGTTGAAAGGGGATAAAGTAGGAAAGTAAAGCAGTTACAGGAGAAGTGATTCTGACTGAGGCTTCCCCTTTTATCTCATTCTTTAATGCAGTGAACCCAGAGAGGATATTTGGACTATCTTCCTTCCTCTACCTTCCATCCCCCAATCTTCCTACTTTTGAACAAAGCTCTTAGGCAAATCTGTCCACATTCGCCCACATTAAGGTCAGCTCTCCCACCAGAATGTTCCCTGACCTTCCCTGAGCCGCATGCGCTATCCTGTCTACCTCAGAAGCAAGCCAACAATGCTGCTGACCACTGAGGGAGAAACTGCAGAGAGGATAGTAAGCTGGGAATTAGACTATGAGTACAGTTTATAGATTATGAACTCTGCCTCAGATACAAATCTGAGCTCCCTGGGGTAAGTAGTCAGCATCCCCGTTCCCCTCTCTCCATGTGTGTTCTCGTCTCAGTCTTCCTTTTCCACTTCAAAGCAGTGCTCATTCTTTCCCACCTCACTTCCCTGTACCCATAGCATGGGGTCCCTTGTCAGATCTAAACCCACTTCATCTCATCTCAGGTGCCTGTCCTGGTACAGGTGTTAGAAAATCTACCTCCTGCCTGAGGTACAAGACGTGGACCTGCTTGGAAAAGAACTGGGCTGTTTGACTTCAAGGACTCTGTAGATACTATTACTCCAAATTGCTGGTCCATATCTGAGGATCAGAAGTGTGTCTTGTGTGTGCCCTGAGCAGCTAGAAGGAAGTATAGTTCTTCCTCTCTGAACAGGTATCTCTCAAAACAAAGCAGTGAGAGTGCTCTAGGCATAATTCTGGACTATGGAGCAGAGATGTAGGGTTCCTCTTGAAGAAGACATACAGACTTTACTCTTTACTCATACAGACTTGTGCAGGATACCACCTGTAGAGAAGCTGGTCCCCATATGGTGGGAAGGTTGAAGAGAGATGAGGGCTTCAACTTGAGTTCGAGGAACTTATGGTAACCTCAGGAAGAACTTCTCAACATCCTGTGGTGTCCTCACCTCAGCACGACCAAGGAGGCCAGGCGCTTTGTGTGAAGGGGAACCATTCCTCTTGATCTAGGAACCAAAACATGTTATCCCAACAGGAAGCAGGGTCAGGAAAGGGTTAATGGATATAAATGCTCCAGGTGCCAGTCTCAGATTCTTCTTACCCAATCCCAAGCCTTTCTTCATGTGCCCTCTGCCCTGCAAGAGACCACAACTAATGCTACCAAGTTGTGCCAGGCGGTGGGGAGCAGCAAAATAGGCAAAGGTAGACCCTGGTGAGCTGGGAAGACCCTAGCTGAGCCTGTTGAGATACTGGGAGACTGCATGCTCCTCACAGCCTTGTAAGTCTTCAGGCTTGAGGGAGATCCAGGAATGGCTGAGGCATGAATCTGTGTGTGGGGGGGGAGGGGGAAAGTAGGCGGTCTCTAAAGTTATTCAGGAGATATCTTTCCCGTTCCCTAAATCGTAAAAGCTCTGAACGGCTCCCCCAAGTGTACAGAGCCCAGAACCCACAGAGCCTGGAGTGGGAGGTGAAAGGGAAGTCTCTGTGACAGCAGTTTGCCTCACTCTTTGAGTACTTTGATCTCATCTCTGCCTCAGCTTCTCACATCCTGAGGCATTATTCAGAGACCTCTACTTTGATCTGTCTCCAAGTCCCTAGGAAGGCCAAAACTCTTAACACCTGTTTTTTTCCCCCAACTCATAGGCTAGAGAAGAGGGGGCAGGGTCCATCCTGAGGCAAGGGGAGGGCGCTGACTTTCCTCTTGTCCAGACAGGGGGGAGGTTGGAAAGTTCCACCAGAGTAGGAGTCAAACCTAAGGTTGGATTGACAAACATACCCCCTAGTGGGAAGACCATTATTCTCGCAGTGCTAATGATTTTATCATTTAACTCTTCAGATTAGAAATGAATTAACTCATAATTATAGTAGGGTAAATATATGACAGTGAACATGAAGGCCTTTCCTAACCTCCTTATGTAAGGAAATTCTGTCATTCTTTATCCCAATTCTTGTTTATTTCCTTGGGATGTTTATCATCTTCTGTAGTTTGCTTTCTTTTTCTTGTTTCTTGTCTATTTCCCACTAGGAAAAGCTCTACATATGAATGAAAGAATGAATGATGAGTAAACATACTATATGGAAACATATCTATTGGTGGGATAAAAATTAATAATATATGATCTTTACCTGAAAGTATCATGTCTAGACCTCTATTAACAACATCCTCAATCAATATTCACAATGCTCCTACCTCTAGCTCTCGACCCAAGACCTTGTCCCACAACTGTAGCCCACAAGTGAGAGTTGTTGCACAAGTCTTTAGGTCTGTGTTAAGCACTGTGGAGAGAATATCGGTATGTTCAGGCACCGTCTCCACCCTCCAGAAGCCCACAGGTGAGTGAGGGAGGAAGGGAAGTCACGGGGTAACCACCACTGAAGACAGTAGGTGGAGAGTCAGCCATGGGAGTTGACAGAACAGGGGCCCCTGGGGCCTGAGTGCTTCAAGGCATGCGCTCTGCTCCTCCCCTCCCTCCTGCAGCCGGGCGGTCCCCCTGAGCCTTGCAGCCAGGATTTCCACAGCGGGAAGGAACCTCCCGGGGTTGTCCTCCTCCCAGGACTCTAGATGCATCCGAGGTGAAGAGCTGGAAGAAGTCAAGACCTAGGGAGCCCGCTAGGAGCAGGGAAAGCTGCGCAGGGGCGGGCAGAGCCTGGCGGCCCAGGGGCGGTGGGGACAGAGGCTGTGAGACCCGGGACCTGGTGAGCTGCTGTTGCTGGGTCACGCTGGGCATGGCTGGGTGAGTGGCCGCAGTCGCCCCGTGCTTCATGGAGTCCCACCCGGCCCTGCGAGGCTCAGGGTTCTGCCAACTCCCAACCCCCAGCCCCTCGGCCTCTGATCTGCCCAGACCCCAAAAAGGGACAGCCCAGGTGTTTTCCTCTTCGCGTGTCTCTTGTAAGTCATGTTTCCTTTGTGCCTGTAGGGTCCTGCCAGATCACTCTGCTGGAGTTGAGACAACATTTCTTAAGAGATGCGGATTCCACCAAGCCTAATTAAGAGCCTACTAGCCTCAGAAGCTTTTCCGTTTTTGTAACCCATGATCTCCTGTCTGCAGTGCCTTGTCTGGGACAAATTTGTCCCACCCTCGCCCTATAAAAGCCTATTGACAATGTTTGCAAACTTTAAGGAATTCATTATGATGTCAGGGCAACAAACGTTAATGATAATATCAGAGCGGCGCCTGGGTTGCTCAGTTGGTTAAGTGTCCGACTTCGGCTCAGGTCATGATATCACGGTTCATGGGTTCAATCCCCGAGTTGGGCTCTGTGCTGAAATCTAGCTCGGAGACTGGAGCCTGCTTCGGATTCTGTGTCTCTCTCTCTCTCTGACCCTCCCCTGTTCACCCTCTCTCTCTCAGAAATAAATAAAAATCATTTAAAAAATTGTTTTAATGATAATATCAGAGTTTGGAGGATTTCTCAGATTTTGATCATTGTGCATGCATTATGCACTCAAAGTGTATTCCTAAATTACAGGTTGCTTTGAGTAGACTGACAAAAGTGTAGCACTTGCATTCAACTGAACATCTATAGTTTCTATCCAAGAAAACAGTGACACACTTTTGCCACAAGAAAGAGGAACGTTACAAATACCTTAAAAAAAACTTATTATTTTTATTTTCCCCATTTTTGTTATGAATAACCTCTTTTATGTAATAACAAGATTGACGCTTTAAATTAGAATGTCCGTGGGGCGCCTGGGTGGCTTAGTCGGTTAAGCGTCCGACTTTCGCTTAGGTCATGATCTCGCGGTTCGTGGGTTCGAGCCCCGCGTCGGGCTCTGTGCTGACTGCCAGGTCAGAGCATGGAGCCAATTTCAGAGTCTGTATCTCCCTCTCTCTCTGACCCTCCCCTGCTCACGCTGCCTCTCTCTCTCTCCTAGAAATAAATAAAAAATATTTAAAAAAAATTAGAATGTCCGTCCACTTTTTACCAATTTTTAAATATTTAAAAGATAGTTATTAATCTTCAAGAGTAACAGAATTCTAGAAGGGATCTGGGATGTCATTTATACTGTACCAGTTTTACACCATTTTTGATGGTAGTAAATTTTGAATTATACCTTACAGGTGACTCAACTTGGGTGAAGTTTTAAAAGATTTTTTACAATAAAGTGAATGTTCGTTATTAAATGTTCTCTTCAAAAAATACACTGTTCATTGTAGTAGTATGGCATGTTGTTTAGGTAATATTTTGATTTTTATCTTAAATAATGTATTTAGACTTTTAATAAATTGAATCATGTAAATCTAAAAAAAAAAAGGAAAGAAAAAAGAACACAGCTATGGTAACTCTGACACAAAAGAATAGAGGAGATCAATGGACATAAACTACTTCTAAGGTGGATTATCAAGAAAGACATTGACAGGATTGACTGGAAAGGCGTTGACAGGAGGTCACATTGAAATTGGACCCTGATGACCATGTAGGATTTCAGCAGTCAGAGATTGAGAGGTGGAAAAGGAAAAGACACAGCTACTGGCAAAGTAAAGATTTCCTGACGTTGGGCATCAATTGATACTGAACTTCTGTTCATCACTGAAAAGTGCAATGCAAGCACTAGTGATATTCTAGATAAAATTGCAGAAATGGAGCTTTAAATACAGAAGACAAGAGCCAGGTCTTGGGTTCCAGTTCAGATTTCCCCCCACTTTTCCTGCACCTAATCTTATTGAAGGGGTATATAGATCAAAGGAGATATTTTCACCACAGATCTAAAACATATATGGTTAACATAGGTAACCATTATGCTTCCATCTATATGTCTCTCACCTCCTGTCTCTCCCCCTGGTTTCTTCATTAACAATGAAAGGATTTCTTACTCTCATTACTGAGAAGAGCACAAAGCACAGAAAAGTATACACCACACAAGTCAGGAAATTTGCATTCCTGGGGAAAGGAAGAATATCTCCTCCTCCATTCCACAGTCCATTTTCCTTCATCTTCTGACACTGTATGTCAGTAATTATCTACATTTCCTGCTTCTCTGGAAAGGGATGCTGTGAAATGCCAGATATAATGTAAAGTTTGTCATAACATCCCTCATAAAACTCTCCCAAGCACTGGCATTGAAAGGTGGGGGAGGGGTTCCTGTGCTGTTCCTGCCTTCAAATCACGTGCTGGTCAGACCCGCACCTGCTTCCAGGAACTTTGCTTCAGGTTTTCTAAAGAAGTAAATAGAGACAGTCAACTCATCTTACGATCCTGGCTTCCATCAAAGCCCATTGCTTTCTATGAAGTTATTTTCTCCAATGACCTGATTCTCAGAATCTCTACTGTTGATTCCTTTGCTGGTATAATTTTCAATTCTCCTCTTTATGAGAGGGCTCAAAAGAGAGTCCTCCATGGAAGCAAAGAAGTAAAGAAAATGTCTTCTCATAGTACCTTCCATGAAGGGTTCTAGGAGTGAGGAGGTTCTTACACGAGTTGTGTGCATACAAGGACGGCTGTGTATTAGGATAGAAACTAAAACACAGGAGGGGATTGTGATGCTGCTGTTTCTCTTTCTCGGCAAACGTCTTCTGTTTGTAGCAGATTTCTAGGGGTCACAAGTCGTCCAGTATTTTAGCCATAATCTTCCCAGAAAGAAAACTATTGAGGTTTCCTTGAGAGTTGGAAAATAAATAACAGGTTTTGATACAATCACAACAACCATGGGTGAGAGTGGAAGGCAGCTAAGTCCTCCTAACTGCCTGAATTCCTTCATTATTTGTGTACATGCACACATAAAACACTCTCTCTCTCTCTCTCCATAATCAGAAAGTCTAAGAAATATGTATATTTATAAACTTACCTAGAAAAGAGTACCCCATCGTGGGTTACAGGGTTGGTTCAATATTCACAAATCAATCAATGTGATACATCACATCAACAAAAGAAAAGATAAAAATCATATGATCCTGTCAATAGATGCAGAAGAAGCATTTGACAAAAATACAGCATTCCTTCTTAATAAAGACCCTCGAGAAAGTTGGGATAGTAGGAACTTACTTAAACATCATAAAAGCCATCTATGAGAAGTGCTTAGGTAACATCATCTTCAACGGGGAAAAACTGAGAGCTTTCCCCCTGAGATCAGGAACACGACAGGGATGTCCACTCTCACCACTGCTGTTTAACATAGTGCTGGAAGTCCTAGCATCAGTCATCAGACAACAAAAGGAAATAAAAGGCATCAGAATTGGCAAAGAAGAAGTCAAACTTTCACTTTTTGCAGACGACATGATACTCTACATAAAACAGACTCCACCAGAAGCCTACTAGAACTGATCCAAGAATTCAGCAAAGTTGCAGGGTACAAAATCAACGTACAGAAATCAGTTGCATTTTTATACACCAACAATGAAGCAACAGAAAGAGAAATCAAGAAACTGATCCCATTCACAATTGCACACACACACGCAAAACAAACATAAAATACCTAGGAATAAACCTAAACGAAGATATAAGAGATCTGTATGATGACAACTATAGAAAACTTATGAAGGAAAGTGAAGAAGACACAAAGAAATGGAAAAACATTCCATGCTCAGGGATTGGAAGAATAAATATAGTTAAAATGTCATTACTACCCAAAGCAATCTACACATTCAAGGCAATCCAAGAAAAATTGCCACAGCGTACTTCTCAAAACTAGAACATACTATCCTAAAATGTGTATGGAACCACAAAAGACCCTGAATAGCCAAAGTAATACTGAAAAATAAAACCAAAACGGGAGGTATCACCATCCCAGACTTTAGCCTCTACTACAAAGCTGTCATCATCAAGACACTATGGTATTGGCACAAACCAGACACATACACCAAGGGAATAGAATTGAGACTCAGAAGTGGACCCAAACGTATACATCCAACTAATTTTTGACAAAGCAGGAAAGAGTATCCAGTGGAAAAAAGACAGCCTTTTTAACATATGATGCTAGGAGAACTGGACAGCAACAGGCAGAAGAATGAAACTAGATCATTTTCTCACACCATACACAAANGTTTTCCCTTCTGTCATTTATCATCCCCAGGCATGACCACCTTATATACATCAAACTACCACCCCAGCCTTTTAATTCAGGATTTGACTGGAGAATTCTTGAGATGGAAAACATTTTGAGAGTTCATTTTGTGCATTGCCCTGTTTCTGGACAGGGGCCCATGTGAGGCATTCCAAACCCATGAGAGACAGTGAAGTGCATGGCCAGAAAGGCTGCTCCCCCCCATCTCCCCTGATCACTGTCTCATCTCAGAAATTCTTCCTTAACTTCTATCTCAATCTGTTTTCCTTTCATACTGGCCTCTCTTTACCCTCATTCCTGATTGCCGATGAGGTCCACAAATCCTCAAAGGGTGAGGAAAATTCTCAAATGCCCCCTGGTAACATTGTTGCATTGCCAGCCAGCCCAGGCCTCTGTAATTATAGGTCTCATACATTTTGTCATTAACCATTTAAAAAGTTCCAAAGTTTGGAACAGCATGGAAGTTTTGTTTTTTTGTTTTGTTTTGTTTGCTTCTCACATCCATGAAATACAGCCAGATCAACACTGAATCATCCTACACACCTAGAAAATTGATTTGAGAATTAACACAACAATCTCCACAGTCTGAACCACAGAACTCCGTAGGTTCGAGGCAAGGGGTGCAAACTGGGGGAAAGAGAAGCCAGAGAGAGGACAGATATGGGAGACAGAGATGGGGAGACAGTACAGGAAAAGCACCGCCCCCAAGGCAGCTGGAGAAGAAGTGGAAGAGTGGAAACAGCCACAAGGACTAAACAAAAAAGGAAGAAAGGAGAAAGGAGAGGGCTTTAATTTCATTAAGACTCTATAAACAGGGGAAGCACAGAGTCTGAAACTCCACATCTCATTACCTGGAGGTGCTCTGATGGGGAGGGCGAATCCCCAGGAGCAGAGAGCGCGGTCCCAGGGGTCCTTGGGCCACACGGGGAGAGGCATTTCATCTGCTGGGAGGACACTGGAGAGAGGCTGTTTGGCCTCCTCACAGGCAAAGGTCCCACAGACTCCAGAGAACAACCACATTTGCTGGTGCTGAACAAGGACGTTAAGGGGGAAGCCTGGTGCCAGATGTGTGTTGATTTTCAATAATCCCCAAAATGCTACTGCTACATGATCTCGTGAAATTTTTCAGGGGCAGGTCATACCAGCCGCATTCTCTGGGCACCGGCAGCAGCATGGTCCCACGAACGTTCCTAGGGGCACCTGCCCCCGCCGGTGTCAGTGAGACCCTCCACAGAGGGGGCAGAACGGGTCAAAGCCGAGGTCCCTCAGAAGTAAGGAGTCAGGAAAACAGCCACATCTGAGAGGAAACTCAAGAGAGAGGTACCACCTGGCAACCTGATGGCTTGGTCACTGACAGTGTAGAAGCAGGTGTGGACGGTAGCTGGAGACAAAGGATGGGTGCACAATTGCTAATCCGGGAGAAAAGAGTTCTGATACTGGCGACAAGGAAGGTGGGTGACGCCATTTTCACTCCTCCTGTGCATGCACATACACAAACCACAGCAATCTACCCCACAAGCTAAGCAGCGCCATCTAGTGGATACCTGAGCCGATACACTAAGCCCCACACTACTGGGCTCACCTGGCTGTTCAGGAACATAAGTCTCTCTGCCTGCTTAGTTGACGGACCATAAGTCCTTCTTAGTAAGACTTCTAGGGGAAACCGATGTAATTTCAATTGTATTTCAGTCTGTTCACTGGTCCATCTCTTCAATGTTTTTTTTTCTTTTTAATTTCTATTATCTTTCTCGCATACAGAAAGAGAATAAATTTATTTTTATATTCATTTTAATAAAAATTATTCTTCCTTAATTTATTGTCCACCTTATTTTTTACTTTTTTCTAAATTTTCAAATTCTATTTTACTTCCATCATTTCATTTTATTCTGTTTAATTGTATTTATTTTTCAAATTTTCAAAAGTTTTCCTATTTTCCTTTTTCTTTCTTTTCTTATCTTTCCCTTTTTTCTCTAACCTACCAAGCTCCTTACAATAACCAAATCAAAACACACCTAGGATCTACCATGATTTATTTGATATTTTGTGTGTTGTTTTTAATTTTTTAATTTTAATTTTTTGACCTTATTAATTCCTTTCTTCCTTTAAAATGACAAAACAAACGAATTCACTCCAAAAGAAAGAGCAGGAAGAAACGACAGCTAAGGACTTAATTAATAGAGTAAGATGCCTGTACGAGAATTTAGAATTATGAAAATAAGAATGAGCTAGGATTGACAATAGATTAGAGTCCCTTTTTGCAAAGATAAAAGAAATAAAAGCAAGTCAGGAAGTGATAAAATATGCTATAACTGAACTGCAGTCTTGAATGTATGTCATGGTGGCAAGGACAAATGAGGTATAGCATGAATCAGTGAGATAGAAGACAAACTTATGGAGAAAAATGAAGCAAAAAAAAAAAGGGAGACAAAGGCAAAAGAGCATGATTTAAGAATTAGAGAAATCAGTGACTCATTGAAAAGGAACATCAGAATCATAGGGGTCCTAGAACATGAAGAGAGAGAAAAAGGGGTAGAAAGGTTATGTGAGCAAATCATAACAGAAAACTTTCCTAACCTGAGGAAAGACACAGACATCAAAATCCATGAATAACAGGGGACTCCCACTATATACAACAAAAACCAACCATCAACAAGGCATATCATAGTCAAATTCACAAAATACTCAGGCAAGGAAAGAATCATGAAAGCAGCAAGGGAAAAAAAGTCCTGAACCTACAAGGGAAGACAGATCAGGTTTGCAGCAGACCTTTCCACGGAAATGTGGCAGGCCAGAAAGGAGTGGCAGGAGATATTCAATGTGCTGAATCAGAAAAATATGCAGCCAAGAATTCTTTACCCAACAAGGCTATCATTCAAAATAGAAGGAAAGATAAAGGTCTTCCCAGACAAACAAAAATTAAAGGAATTTGTGACCCCTAAACCAACCCCGTAAAAAATTTTAAGGGGGGACTCTCTGAGGGAGGAAAAGATGGAGAGAGAGAGAGAGAAAGCAACAAAGAGTAGAAAGAACCAGAAAACACCACCAGAAACTCCAACTCTGCAGGCAACATAATGTCAATAATTTCATATCTTGAAATATTCACTCTCAACAGCAATGGACTAAATACTTGTATAGGGTAACAGAATGGATAAGAAAACAAGATCCATCTATATTATGTTTACAAGAGACCCACTTTAGACCTGAAGACAGGGCAAAGAGAGGGTGAAATGGGTGATGGTCATGGAGGAGGGCACTAGTTGGGATGAGCACTTGGTGTTATACGGAAACCAACTTGACAATAAACTATAATAAAAAACCCAAAACATAAAAAGCTTATCACCAAATTGTACTGGCTCTAAGTTTTAAATAGTTCCTTAAAAATATTTCATCATCGGGGCACCTGGGTGGCTCAGTTGGTTGAGCGTCCGACTTCAGCTCAGGTCATGATCTCACCGTTCATGAGTTCAGGCCCTGTGTTGGGCTCTGTGCTGACAGCTAGCTCAGAGCCTGGAGCCCGTTTCAGATCCTGTATCTCCCTCTTTCTCTAACCCTCCCCTGCTCATGCTCTCTCTCTCTCTCTCTCTCTCTCTCATAAATAAACAAACAATCTTTAAAAAATGTATGTTCCTTCTATCCCGACTTTCTCGAGGGTTTTTATTAAGAAAAGATGCTGTATTTGTCAAAGCATTTTCTACATCTATTTACAGGATCGTATGGTTTCTATCATTTCCTTTGTTAATGTGATTTGTCGCTTTCATTGATCTGTGAATATTGAACCAGCACTGCAACCCAGGAATGAATCCCTCTTGATCATGGTGAATAATTCTTTCTGTATATGCTGTTGAATTCGATTTGCTAGTATCTTGTTCACAATTTTTGCATCCATATGCATCAGGGATATTGGCATGTAGTCGTCTTTTTTTGCTGGGTCTCTGTCTGCTTTGGTAATCAAAGTGATGCTGGTTTCATAGAATGAGTCCGGACGTGTTCCTTCCATTTCTAGTTTTTGGAACAGCTTGAGAAGCAGAGATATTAACTCTGTTTTAAATGCCTGGTAGAATTCCCCAGGGAAGCCATCTGGTCCAGGACCTTATTTGTTGGGAGATTTTTGAATCAGTTTGATCTCAACTGATTCAATTTCTTCACTAGTTATGGGTCTGTTCAAATTTTCTTTTTTCCCCATTTGAGTTTTGGTAGTGTGTGGGCATTTAGGCATTTGTCCATTACTTCCAGGTTGTCCAGTTTATTGGCATATAATTTGTCATAGTATTGCCTGATAATTGCTTGGATTTATGAGGGATTTATTATAATTAGTCCATTTTCCTTCTTGATTTTATCTATTTTAGTCCTCTCTCTTTTGTTTTTGAGAAGCCTGGCACGAAGATTATCAATTTTGTTTTGTTGTTGTTGTTGTTGTTGTTTTCTCAAAAAAACAACTCTTGGTTTCATTGATCTGTTCTACTGGTTTTTTAAATTCTATATTGTTTATTTCTGCTCTGATCTTTATTATTTCTCTTCTTCTGCTGGGTTTGGGGTGTCTTTCCAGTTCTGCTTCTAGTTCCTTTAGGAGTGATATTACATTTTGTATTGGGGAACTTTGTTGTTTCTTAAGATAGGCCTGGATTGCGATGTATTTTCCTCTTAGGACTGCCTTTGCTGCATCCCAAAGGGTTCGGATTGTTGTATTTTCATTTTCCCTTGTTTCCATATGCTTTTTAATTCATTCTCTAATTGTCTGGTTGGCCCATTTGTTCTTTGGTAGGATGTTCTTTAACCTCCATTCTTTTGGAGTTTTCCAGAGTTTTTCCTTTGGTTGATTTCAAGTTTCATAGCATTGTGATCTGAAAGTGTGTTGGTATGATCTCAATTCTTTTATATTTATTGAGGGCTGCTTTGTGACCCAGTATGTGATCTATCTTGGAGACTGTACTATGTGCACTCGAGAAGAAAGTGTATTCCACTGCTTTGGGATATAGAGTTCTAAATATATCTGTCAAGTCTATCTGGTCCAATGTGTCATTCAGGGTCACTGTTTCTGTAGTAATTTTCCATCCAGTTGATCTATTTGCTATAAGTGGAGAAGTAAATTCCCCTGCAGTTAGCACATTCTTATCCCTAAGATTGCTTATGTTTGTGATTGTTTTTACATATTTGGATGTCCTGAATTCAGTGTTTTTATAACTTTTAGCTCTTCCTGATGGATAGACCTTGTAATTATTATATAATGCCCTTCTTTATCACTTGTGACAGTCTTTACTTTTAAAGTCTAGGTTGTCTGCGGGGCGCCTGGGTAGCTTAGTCGGTTAAGCGTCCGACTTAGGTCGCTTGGGTCATGATCTCGTGGTTCGTGGGTTCGAGCCCCGCGTCGGGCTCTGTACTGACTGCCAGCTCAGAGCCTGTAGCCTGTTTCAGTCTGTGACTCCCTCTCTCTCTGACCCTCCCCTGCTCACGCTGTCTCTCTCTCTCTCTCTCTCTCTCCTAGAAGTGAATAAAACATTAAAAAAATATATTTAAAGTCTAGGTTGTCTGCTATAAGTATGCTTACTCCAGCTTTCTTTTGACTTCCAGTAGCATGATAGATATTTCTCCATCCCCTTCTGATCAATCTGAAGGTGTCCTCAGGTCTAAAATGAATCTCTTGTAGACAGCAAACAGATGGGTCTTGTTTTCTCAGCCATTCTGATACCTTTGGTCTTTTGATTGGAGCATTTAGTCCATTTACATTCAGTGTTATTATGGAAAAATATGGGTTTAGAGTCATTGTGTTCTCTGTTGGCTTCATGCTTGTAGTGATATCTCTGGTACTTTGTGTTCCTTGTGACATTTTCCTCACAGAGTCCCCCTTAGGATCTCTTGTAGGGCTGGTTTAGTGGTGATGAATTCCTTCAGTTTTGCGTGTTTGGGAAAACCTTTATCTCTCCTTCTATTCTGAATGACAGGCTTGTTGGATAAAGGAATCTTGGTTGCATATTTTTCCTGTTCATCACACGGAAGATTTCCTGCCATTCCTTTCTGGCCTGCCAAGTTTCAGTAGATAGGTCTGCTACTACCCTGATATGTCTACCTTTGTATTTTAGGGCTCATTATCCCTAGCTGCTTTGAGAATTCTCTCCTTATCATTGTATTTTGCCAGTTTCACTATGCTGTGTCGTGCAGACGATGGATTCAAGTTATGTCTGTGGGGAGTTCTCTGTGTCTCTTGGATTTCAATGTCAGTTTTCTTCCCCAGATTGGGGAAGTTCTGAGCTATGATTTGTTCACGTACCCATTCAGCCCCTTTCTCTCTCTTCCTCTTCTTCTGGAATTCCTATGCTATAGCTATTTTTTTCCATTTGATTCCATCACTTAGTTCTCTAATTTTCCTTTAGTGCTTCTGGATCATTTTATCTCTCTTTTTCTTAGCTTCCAATTTTTCCATCATTTTATCTTCTAATTCACCTATTCTCCCCTCTGCCTCTTCAATCCATGCTGTGGCAGCCCCCATGTTATATTGCACCTCATTTATAGCATTTTTAAATTCATCATGACTGTTTTGAAGAGCCTTGATCTTGGCACCAATGGAGTCTCTGCTGTCCTCTATCTTTTTTTAAGCCCAGCGATTGATGTTATGACTATTAGTCTAAATTCTTGATGAGCTGAGTTGCTTATATCTGTTTTGGTCAACTCTTTAGCTGTCACTTCTTCCTGGAATTTGAGGAGAATTCTTTTGTTTTGTCACTTATGCTAGTTTTCTGTCTCTTTTAAGTTTTAAAAGCTTGTTATGTGCTCTGCATCTGTGAGTACTGCTATATTGAAGAAGGCTCATACACTGTCCAGGGCCTGGCCATTCAGGAGGCGTTTTTTGGAGAGTGTTACTTGCTCTCTGTTGTCGTGACATTGGTTAGTTTATTTCCCTACTCGTAGTGATGTTTTGGACCCTCCACTAGGTGTCCTTTGTTTTGTTCCTTGATGTAGCTCTGGAAAGGAAAACAAACAAACAGGAAACCGAACCACGCAAACTCACAAAGAAACAAACAAACAATAACAACAAAAAACAAAAAACAATCTAAAAGCAAAAAACCAGAAACACCAGCTTCAAATAAAGAACAGGATGGGGGCGGTGCCGAGGGAAAAGCGTGTACAAAGAGAGAAATGACAGGGGCAGGGAAAAAGAAAAAAAGAACATGGACCAGGCAAAAAGACTAAAAGGCTTAATCCAGAGAGAGAGAAAGGAGAATAAGTAAGGAGGTGAGGAAAAAGAAACACGATAAAGTTACCCAGAGAAACTATAGGGCCTGATTATTCCAGAGAGACAGAGAAAGTAAAGAGGGAGGTATGGACCATGCATCTAGAGAATGGATTAAATAGGTCTAGTTAAGTAAACCACTAACTAGAGTAACCAGCCTAGAGGATGGAGGAAATAAGAAGGATAAAAGGGAGAATAAATCCAAACGACAAGAATTGACCTAGAATTAATCCAGGCAATGCTGCAGTGCTGGTCTGGAGGAGGAGGCCCTCAGGTTCCACAGCATTTATCCAGCTCCAGTAGATAAGTGGCTATCCAGCAGAGGGGCATGTTTTGTTAAGGCAGATCCTGGCTCTACTATGGGCCCAGTGGACAGATCCCTGAGGCCCCACCTTGGTGGTTGTGGGGAGAAAAATGGCGAATCCCCAGTCCCTTCTTCACAGACCAGTTGTCTCAAATCACTCCTTTGGATCTGTCCTCACTGTACCACGGGCCCAGACAAGGCTCTGTCTCACCCTACCTTCTCCTGTGTCCCACACTTAGCTGGGTTTTAAACTCCAACCCTGTGCATGTTAATGTTGCTGCCCACTGGCATGTAATCCCTTGGCTGTGCTGCAGCACTTCAGGTGAAGGGGCCAGATTCTCCTGCTGCAGAAGGTGCCTCTGACCTACCACAGAACCTGGAGGTAACTCCCCTCTTCCCCAGATGTTCGGACAGGGTGCTGGCTGGCCCCAGTCCGAAGAAAGCCCTGCAGTTAGAGATGGGATGATGGGATCCCTCTCCATCCTGGTCAGAATTTTTCTCTTGTCCAGATCCGGTCCTATGCTTCCCTAGCCAGTCTCTCTTCACTTTGTTTCTCCGCAGAAGAGGGGCTCCAGCCCCTCTGTGCTTCTGCGGCATGTTTTATCTCCTACAGTTTGCAATCACACGCCTATGGGGCCATCTGGTTTTCCTGTTTTCTTCCTGGTAGACTCTATCTCTTTTCTTCCTAGACTCTTGGGGTTCAAAGTCCTTTGGCTTCAGCCTTCTTTTTTGGAGAGATGTGGGAAATATGGATCCCCATATTTCTCAACCATGTTGGCCCCAAATCCTCAGTCCTTGACAGTTTTTGAAGGATGAAAATACCCTCACTTCCAGGACAGAAAGTTAAGAACTCCACTTCATTCCCCTAACCTCCATAACCTGCTCAATTAGTATCATCAAGTTATGAGTCATTTGATTGAGAGAAAATACAACCCTGAGGCGTGGCATGACTAATATGACCTCCCCAGTCCCTTTCAGGGCATCATATGAAGTAGGGGAAACAGAATTGGCAGCACCCCTGACCCGCAATGCTTGCCCCAGGGGAGCCTCTGAGGACCAGGCAGTCTCAAGTGTGGGCACAGTACGCATTTTCCAAAGTAGGCAGTGTGACACATCCAGCACAGTGAGTGGCTTAGGGCCCTGGGGACAAGAGGGCAGCCAGGGACCACACTTCTCTCTCTAACCAAAATTCAATTTCCAAGCCTAGGCTCCTCCTATTGTGTTCCCAGTTCCAAAGTTTTCAGATCTTCCATCGGTTCATCTGAGGCCAGACACCTATCATCCATCATCTAAAGCCAGTGCTTCTCAAACTGGAAAGAGCATATAGATCACTTGGGAGCCTATTACAAATGCAGATTCTGATTCAGTAGGTCTAAGTGGGGCTTGAGAGTCTGCATTTCTAACAAGCTCCCACGTGACAGCCACGCTGCTGGTCCATTGACCGACCACACCTCCAAGAGTAAGGATCTCGATGACTATAGCAGTGGACACAACTGTCTCCCATGAAGAGTCTATCTGTCCACACCATTCTGGTCTCTGTATCCTCTACATGACCATGGAAATCACATGTCATCCCTTCCTGATTCAGGAATCTCACTCCAGAGCACAATACACAGTATAAACCTGTCCCAAAATTTCCCTTCAAATGTGAAACAACACGTCCCTCACAAAAGTCTCATTCTTTCCAATCTCTTAAAGATCCTTGGGGCGTCTAGGTTGCTCGGTTGGTTAAGCGTCCGTCTTCAGCTCAGGTCATGATCTCACAGTCCAGGAATTGGAGCTCTGCATTGGGCTCTGTGCTGACAGCTCAGAGCTAGAGCCTACTTCAGATTCTGTGTCTCCCTTTCTCTCTGCTCTTCCCCCACTCGCTCTCTGTCTCTCAAAATAAAGACAATTTAAAAAAACAAAATAGGTCCAGGTAACTTGGAATTGCTATCCCATTTCTTTTCCAATTCGCTTATCCATCTTTATTTCCCCCATGTCTCCACAGGCATCCATCTCCAGGAAGTGTCTCTTGACCAATACATCTTTCTCAGTTTCTACTCATACCTTCCCTTCCAAAGCAAGGATGCCTTCATCCCTATCCAGTTCACAATTCCTCCTATTTCAGTGTGTGTTTCTACCCATTTGGGGGAAAACTTCTCTCTCCCCTAAGAATCTTAGATGATCTCACAACATTTTTGCACTAGTCTCTCAAAAAAGCATCTAAAGGAATGGATAAGTATAAGGGTAACCCTGCCTCTAGCAGCCTTCTCTAGAGGCACCTGTTCCCTGTTGGGAATATGAGAAATTCCACAAGTAGGAAAGTAGCTTCCCATCCCTCCCTCCCAGAGCAGGCCCCATACATAAGTACAGTTGAAAAACACTGGCCCTTCTAGGCCAACCATAAAACTGACTGTTCAAGAAACATGCCTGCTGTAGCCACCATGAGGCCAGTGTCCTCTTCAGTGATTCCCTGAGTCAGGTAGGGCAGGTTGGGTCTTCTATCAATTTCACAATTTCCAGCCCCTCCCACATCCCATAGAAATAGATGAAGCAGGAGCACAAGAGGTCATGTCAGGCATTCTCCTGTCCAGGGCTGTATTTTCCCTATTGCTCTTTGAACAACACTGTTCTTACTGCTGGGTCTAGAGGAAGGAGAGAACCTACTCCTTGCCCTGAACAAGATTCCACTCTGAGGGAACAGGCAGGACAGTCACCAGGGCTCAGGCAGAGCCACACAAAGGCAAAGCTAGAAGTGCCTGGGTATAGTTCTAGATGAGACATAGTTCTGGATAGAAAGAAATGTTGTTAATAAAGGAAGTCTCCCAAAAGATAGTATTAACGGAGTAGCACAGTGGTAGCCTGAAAGGAAGAATTTATGGTACCAATGAAAGATGTAAGGCTCAATTTAATTTAATATGAATTTATTATATACCTATTATGTTCCTGGCCCCAGCTGGATGCTCAGGAGGAGTGAGCAAGATTACACTCATAACGTATGATCTGCAATCAGGGAATAAAATAAATAAAGACACACAGATAACTGTGGTATATTATTTTTTTAAATTTCAGCTTTAATGAGGTATAATTGACATATAAAACTGTAAGACTCTTAATGTATACATTGTGGTGATGTGATATACATTTACACTGTAAAATCATTCACTATGATTTCCCCACTGCGAAAGGAGATTAATGATGATATTTTATTCTTTTAATAGTCTATTGTCAAGTTGGTTTCCATATAACACCCAGTGCTCATCCCCACAAGTGCCCTCCTCCATGCCTTCAAAAATGAAGGTAAGTGTTCAAAGGGGACTTTGTTTCCTTCTCTTCATCTTTACATGTGGAAGGGCTTCTGCTGGAGCTTTGGATTTCAAAGTGTGGTCCCTGGACCAGCAGCATCAGCATTACCTAGGAACTGTTAAAAGTACAAGTTGTGGGCCCCACCCTGACCTACTGAGTTCCAAACACTGGGAGCAGGGTTTTCACAAGCCCTCCAAGTGAGGTGGCAGGAGCTGAGGTTTGAGCCATCACTAAGCAGAGTAGTATTCCTGGCCTCTCACCACCCCTCTCTCACTGAGAATTTGATTAGTGAGTTGAAGAGACAGTTGTACGGATGGCCAGATCAGCCCCTTCCAGTTTTGTGTTGGTTTTCTTTATTTATGGAGAACCAACTTGTCCACAGGACACTTGCATTCCAACTTGCTCATACATGAGAAAATCTAATAAAAGCAGACTATCTCCTGTGGTGGGAAACAGGGTGCATTCAGCACTACTTGTGATGAGGAGTATGTCTGTCTAATTTAATCATGTGGACTTAGCAAACCAATTAGGCTGCAGCTGACTGTCTAGTCATATGCCTCTATGTCTTCATCATCACTTGGTTCTAAACATAGGAGGGGAAATGCAGTATTATTTATTGGACTTCTACAGCACCAACAATGGGCTGTAGTGAAAAGTGGGTGGGATACACATTCAGACTCCACACAGTAGAGAGACCTAGTGGAGAGAACAGACAGAAATAAAGGACAAGAAAGACAAATGTTGGCCAGGATATGGAGAAAAAGAACCCTCATGCACTACTGGTAGGAATGTAAATTGGTTTAGCCACCATGGAAAGCAGTATGGAGGTTCCTCAAAATATGAAACATAGAACTACTATGTAATCTAGGAATTCTGCTACTGCATGTTTTTTAGGTAATCTCTACACTCAATGTGGGGCTCTAACTCACCACCCCCAGCTCAAGTCACATGTCCTACTGCCCAACCCTGGCAGGCACCCCACCGCTACTAGATATATTATCAAAAAGATTTTCTCTAGTGTCTTAAATAATACTTTTATAGTTTTTTAATGTTTTATTTACTTTTGAGAGATAGATAGAGACAGAGTGAGCAGGAGAGGGTCAGAGAGAGAGGGAGACACAGAATCTGAAGACAAGCTCCAGGATCTGAGCTGTCAACACAGAGCCCAATGTGGGGCTGAAACCCATGAACTGTGAGATTATAACCTGAGCTGAAGTCGTACACTTAACCGACTGAGCCACTCAGGTGCCCCATTAATATTTTTATAAATTTTTAATGTTTATTTTTGAGAGAGACAGAGACAGAGGGCAAATAGGGAGGGGCAGAGAAAGAGAGAGGGAAACAGAATCAGGGCAGGCTTCTGGCTCTGAGGTGTTAAAGCCCCAAGCAGGGCTCAAACTCACAAACTGTGAGATCATTAACTGAGCTGAAGTTGAATGCTTAACCAACTGAGTCACCAATGAGCTCCACTGTTAATAACATTTTTAAAAGTCAGTGAGCAGCTTCAGGCAAAATTGAAATGTAGATAAGTAAAACGTCATCATAATAATAGACACTGGAACTGCAGAGTTCAAAGTTTTCAGATTTGGCTCTAGCTTAAGTGCGGTTAGAGACCAGGCTATACTGGAATCCAGAGCTGAAGTAGATAGAAAACCCAATCAGCATCCAGACACCAAATTGGGCCCAGGTGCCAGCTGTCACCTGCATCATAAGATAAAGATTCATGAAGATGCTCAGTAGTGGGAGGAAAGGCAGAGCAGGGACCTTAAAGGGAAGGGGACTGGACCTCTGTGGCTGTCTCCAGATGACCCCAGTGAGCCCAGTGATGAGCACAGGAGCAGCACAACCACGGAAATCCACACTGGGTCTCCAGAAAGCAGTACTGGCCACTGGGTCAGCACCAGGCAAAGAAGAATGATCAGCAGAACAAGCAGTGAGGAGCAAACATAGACAACCCGGCCAGAGAGTGGAGTGGGGGTGGGGCTGCCTGGAATAAATAGTCTCTGTAGAGTCAGCTTCTCTGCTGCAGGTCCATTCTCCTCCTGCATCTCTGCTTCATTTTCCTCATTCTGCACCTCAGGCTGATACCTGAGGATGAGAACACAAATAGCAACCATGGAGTAAGATATCACGGACGCAATAAACACGAGGTCCACAAGATCAGTTAATCCAAGGAAGAAGCCCATGATTGCTGAAATAATGACAAAGATCAAATAACTACTGTTCTTGAGGATTCTCCAGGTAAGAATCCTGGCAAGGACAGGGAACAGGAGGCCATCCCGTGCCATCCTGCGTAACATCTTGTATATAAGGAAAATAAATTCAAAGGTACTTCCCAGAAAACCACAGAAAAATCCACACAATACAACATAGTAGGCTGGGGCCCAGCCAATATGGAGAAATGTCTCAGACAAGGTGCTCCCAGGTTTAAGCTTGTAGTAAGGCACCATAAGTGTAAGTGCTAAAGAGACACCAAAATACACCAAAAAGCAGATGAACAGTGAAATCACAATGCTGCTGGGGATGGAGAATTGAGGGTTCCGGGCTTTTTCAACTCTGGTAACAATTTCCTCAAAACCGAGAAATGCATAGAAACATGTAGCTGTTCCACGGACAATCCCCTCGAAGCCAAAAGGCACAAATCCTCCAGAGCCCAGAGGACCCAGGCTAGAGGTGTCATTGAGTCCAGCCACTGTGTAGTCCTCTTCTGTGAGTTTCCAGTTGTGCAGGTCCCCCTTAATGAAGCCAGAGATGATGATAAAACTGAGAACCAAAAGTTTCACCAATGTGACCACTTTGACAAATGAGGAAGCGTAGTCATACGAGAAACCTATGAAATACCATACGAAGAACATAACAGTGAAGTCTAGATAGTCTTCTCTAAGGAAGTGGGAAACATGTGGTAAGATAATTTCACGCAGTGTCACACGCAGGTGATCAATAGCTAAGAACAATACATGGAAGCAAAAGACCAGTAACAAGGGAGAGGATGAGGTTCCAGCCTGTGATGAAGGCCCAGAATTCACCTACAGTGACATAGCTGTAGAGATATGCTGAGCCAGAATGGGGAATGCGGGCACTAATCTCTGCATAGCACAGCCCAGTCAACACAGAAGATAGGCCGGCTACCAAAATACAAATCACAAAAGATGGTCCTGCTTGATTGCTGACCACCTCACCAGCCATGACATACACACCTATACCCACTGTGCGGTTCACACCCAGGGTCACTAAATCCAGAGTGCTCAGTCTTCTCCGTGGGTCATTCTCAGCCACCGGTTCCTGCAGCATAGGTCTGCGTACCAGTTTTTGACCAAACCTACGAAGTGCCTGACACAGCATTCTAGTTGGAATTGAAGAGGATCCTAGAACCAGAGAGCTGTAGCAAGCCCAGGTAGTAGAGTCTGGGATCAGGTTCGGTGAGGCTGAATTAAACAAAATGGAGTCGGGGCTGCCAAAGTCCGTTATTCAGGCTTCAAAGCTGCTCTTCGTATTTCATCTGGTATGTGATAGCTCTTCATAATGCCTAAATAAGCAATAAATATTTAGTGAACTGAGTTGGTGTTCAACCAACTAAACAAAGCTAACAACCAAAGCTCAGAAGTCCCATGTCACCTGTTGCAGCCCGAGGATCACAGAAATGGAAATCAAAAAATCATTTAAAAAAATATCAACCCTGATTTTCCCCCAGAAGAGTGTGAAATATCTCCCATCATTCTCCTTTATACACACCAATGACAAAAATCCCATTCGGGTTTGTATAACTCATGAAGCTTCATGCACTAATTAAGCTGTAGGACACAAGAGGGCATGAATTTCTTGTGCAATAATTCACACATGGGATGTTTGTGTGGTGCTTGAGTATAAGTGATGACACACTAATTCATGAACTAGAGTACCTTGTTGCAGTTACAGAACCATTTCTTAAATGTCATCTGAATTTAAACTACAAATATTGGTCCCAGTATATTAAAAGTCTTTGTCCCCAAATCAGTGCCCAAGGTTAAATGGCTGCCTTTCTCCTCATCCTGCATCATCCATCTAGCTCTACTGATGGCAAAGAATGTGCAGTCCAACCTTTCCCTTCACCATCTAGGTCCACAGGGGGCAGTGTGAGAAGAGAGGAAGAGGGAGAAAGAGGCATGGTCTTCATAACTGCCTGCAAGAACTAGAGAAACCAGGCTGTTGAGGAAACCCTGGAAAAAAAGGTGCATAAGCCACCAAGAGTCCACTACTAAGGGAGAAGAGCCAGAAAGGCCACTTTGTGAATTCTGACACTCAGTAAACCTCACCCAAGCAACCAGGCAAAACTTACTACAGTTTGTATGTCCAAAGTTATGGGAGTGTGATGGGTAGGAAGGAATGAAGTCACCTAGCCCAGTTGCTCACAACTAAAACAATTTGTTCTGTCTCCTCCCTCTCTGGGTTCTAGGAGAGAAGGTGAGCTCACTTCTGCAGACAATCTCCTCACTGGCTGTGCTGTGCTCTATAAACACCCTGGGCCACCTGTGATGTCAGCTGCCAGGTGCCTGGAGACCCTGCCCTGCTCTGTGAGCTTGTATTTTTTTTTTAATGTTTTTGTTTATTTCTAGGAGAGAGAGAGAGAGAGAGACAGCGTGAGCAGGGGAGGGTCAGAGAGAGAGGGAGTCACAGACTGAAACAGGCTCCAGGCTCCGAGCTGGCAGTCAGCACAGAGCCCGACGCCGGGCTCGAACCCACGAACCGCGAGATCATGACCCAAGCGAAAGTCGGACGCTTAACCGACTAAGCCACCCGGGCGCCCCTATGAGCTTGTATTAAGACACTAACGTGTAAGCCCTATTAATGTTCCACTCGCTCAAACCATGGTCTCAAAATGCCAAAGATATTTTCTTACTGGAGGAACCCTGCATGTGGTTCTTCCTTCCCCCTACTCCACCACTCCGATCCAAATGGCTCCCTCCTAGGTTGGAGCAAGACTTTGGGTGAACAATTCACAGCAATGTCTCAGAAATGAGTAGTGGAGAAGAGAGAAAACAAAGTCAGGAAGCCCCTACTCTCCTACTACTCAGGTTTTGGTTTGGAGAGAATTTTAGGAAATGTTATCAGATGTGTTTAAAGACAGAAAGATCAAGTCAAAATTGGAAAGTATTGTTTACAGATTATCAGAAGGAATCCTAATGTTATGGGTCAAAGCCTCTGTGTACAAATTCATCTTGACTCCTTATTTGCCACCCACCAGTTCCAACGATATGATTTGCTAACAAGCACACAGCATAGGCAGAGTCAACACCTATCTCATGGAATCTTGCTACACTATGAATGTGACTGCTGTGTCCCCCAACGACCCCCAGGCTTCAAACTCTTCATGATTCCCTGCTGTCTTTCTTTTCTACTCCTTCCTTCCTTCATCATCTGACCTGTGTTGATTCCTCCAGCCTCATCCCCTGTCCACTTCCTGCTCCAGTTGCAAAATTCAACACTCACTCTGCTACCTGTCTCTAATGCCCTCTTTTTTTTTTTAATGTTTTTTATTTATTTCTAGGAGAGAGAGAGACAGCGTGAGCAGGGGAGGGTCAGAGAGAGAGGGAGTCACAGACTGAAACAGGCTCCAGGCTCTGAGCTGGCAGTCAGCACAGAGCCCGACGCGGGGCTCGAACCCACGAACCGCGAGATCATGACCTGAGCGAAAGTCGGACGCTTAACCGACTAAGCCACCCAGACGCCCCTCTAATGCCCTCTTATCCCTTCACTTAGCTAATCTCCATGTTTCTTTCAGTTCCCAGCTCAGAAGTTGCTTTCCCAGGAACCTCCCCTGACCCTTATGCTGCCCCTCCCGTGTGCTCACTTAGCACCCAGCTTACCCCATGTGCCTTTTATCCTAATGGATCAGAATTCCAGCTCGGCTGTCTGTGTCCTCTTTTAAATGTGAGTTAGATGCTCAATAAAAACCTGTTCAACAAATACACAAACTGAGAATGGAAACCTGAAAGAGAACATAATCCAGAATTTCTATCTAATTGACTTTCAGATACATGCTTTGTAGCCAAACAATATTTATAATCCTGATTTAGGAAAAGATACAAATGATATTACCTTCCTTGTAGAAGGCAACAAAATGACAGTGTGAAGGAAAAACAAACTGATGCAACCTTGACTGCACATCATTCACAGCAGGTATAAGCCATACAAGGTGACAAAGAATTGTCAAATTTTTTGAAGGCATCATACTCAGGCACCATAATGTAGGTAGGATGTCCTAAGGCAGAGGTTCTCACTTCGGGGACAGAGAAAGGCATAATGAAGACACTGGGGAACAGTTTCATACTTTATATCCAGTTGCTCTAGAGAGTCTTATCCAATAGCCATATCCTTCCCATGGCTGCTCTAAATCTCCCCAAATGATAATAAACTATCCCCAATTTCAAAGAGAAGAGATTATGAAAGCTTCCTTCATGGAAAGCAGCACAGTTTAGCAGTTAGGAGTGAGGCTCCACTTGTACCCAATTCAGGTTCAAATCACAAGTCAACCTTATACCAGGTACTTTGGACAAATTAGTTGCCCTCTTGGTGCTTTAGTTTCAATAACAGTCAAATGAGAGTAAAATTACCTCAGAGGGTAATTGTGAAACATAAGAGAAATGATGTGTATAAAGTAGTTAGCTCAGTGCCTAGCAAACAATATGTAATTAATGTAATCTACCTAATGTTTAATATTGGAATCTGATCCAAATTCCCAAACTTTGAAAATCAATTAGTGTTTATAACTTTCTAGGCCCAAAATCATCCACTAAAATTCGAGTCTGTTAGCTCGCCCTCATGAGACAATGAAAACAGCTTTATTCCACATATTTTGTCTTGAAGTGCTAAGTACTCTAATTATACACCCTCCTACATGTTGCTAAACACTTGGAGGTCCTAGGCTTACTGGGTTAGTCCAGGCATTAAAAAAACAAAAAGCAAGCCTCCAAAACATCATCATCATCATAAATATTTTTCCCTATGAATGTCTCATCTTATTCGTAGAAGGGGCAATGCTGGGTACTATAGTGCTAAGAGCAATGAACATTATGTCATCAATTTTGGATTTGAGCCTTGGCACTTCCACTTCACCATATAAAATAGTCTTATTTGCTTGATCTCTCTAAGCCTCAGGTTTCCTCAACCACAGAAACCTACTTCACTTACCCTACAGGATCAACATAAGAATTTGACGAGAAGATACAAAATATCACCCACTGCTGGTGGGAGTGTAACTGGAGTCACCATCCTGAAGCACAATCTTAGTGGAATTAAGAATGCACACACACTCCCAACCCACAATCTCTCTCTGAGATATACACCCCAGAGAAACTCTCTCCTGAGTCTAGAAGGAGGCTCATATGAGCGAATTCATCATAGGACTGTTTCTGAATTTGGAGCTATGCCAGCCTCTGTTACGAGAGGAATATATAGGTAAAATGTGCCATATGTACAAAATGAAATATTACATAGCAGTCAGAAATTTAAAAGTAGATTAAAGGTAGGTTTCAGAAACAATGTTAAGTAGCAAAAGTAGAAGCATGATGAAGTACACAGCACAATTAAATTTATATTGATTTGTAAAACAGCCAAAAAGGGCTGAGTATTTGTCAAGGATACATACATATCTGATAAAAATATCACGTCATTCCTCTGCTAAAACCTTCCACTAGTTTCTCTTTTCATTCAGTGTAGGAGCCAAAGTATGCATTTACAATGGCCTACAAAGTCCTTCAGTGTTTGTCACTGACCCACTTGCTACTCAGTCTCCATTTCTCTCTCTTCCCACTTATTTTTCTCTAACTTCCTAATCATTCTGGCCTCCTCAGATACCAGGCAAGACCTTACCTCAGGGCCTTTGTATTTGCTGTCCCTATAACCATACCATTTCTAACCCAGATAGCCACATGGTTGCTCACTTCACTGCAAAATAGCACATGTAGCACAGCCTTCCTTAATCACCACATATAAAACTGCAATCTGCCACTAACCCCTCACAACATATCTTATCCCCATGCTCTCACTGTCTTCATAGCACTTGTCACTATTCAAGATACTATATACTTTACATAATGGTTTATTATTTCCTCACACCAAATGATGTAAGTTTCACGAAAGCAGGACATTTTTATGGTTTGGCTCTTGGCTGTATTCTCCATATTACAACTGTGTATTTGTAGAGTGAATGAAGGTCTCTAAATACATATACAGAGCATGGATTGGGAGGGTATTTGGTAAATACATTAAAGCAAGTGCCTCCAGTGAGGAGGGGAAATGAGAATAGAGATCAGGATGAAAGGGTAAAATAGAATGCATTGCAAAGGGACCTATCAGAAAGCAATGATGCTAATAGTTCATGACTGAGGGAGGAGTTGACTCCACTCTGTGCACTTCATATTCAACAAGGAACTGCATGAGATAATGTTGTGAGAGTTAAATTGAAGGTAACTATACCCTGTAATTGTCAGGACATGGAGAATACAGGGAAGGAATGACTGCTAGAAAGAGGGTGGAGAACAAGGGAAGATGGGGCACCCCTCCTACCAGTTCCTTCTGAACCCATTTCCCTTTTCCCAATTCCTCTCTCTCCTTCAGCTCCTTCAACTTTTTCTGGAGGCTCCTTACTGGGCACTAAGGATGCTTGTACCATGTTTATATCCTTGTGAAATCATCCCTACCCACCTCCTTCCCAACAGACACAAGAGTGATTCAACATTTGTTGAATCACGAGCCTTCTGAGTTTGGTCACCTCAAAATAATGTCCCACACTCTTTTGAAGTCCATCAATGGAACCTGAGCAGGCATTCCAGAGGAGAACCATCTGAATGTCAGGGTGGGAGATGGGTAATGCTTCTATAATTTCTGTTTCCCTCAACTGTGTTGTGCAGGGTGGTCCTTGTGCTCCTCCCAATTTTACCAAAGATGAACAGTGGGCTACAGACCAAGTGTGAAGATCCCAGAGAAGCAACCCAAAGAACAAAACATCTGGGAATTAAATAATCACATATCATTACACCAACATAAGCAGGCAGAAGAAAAATGAACAAGCAAGCTTATAGAAGAGAAAGTAAAGCCACGATTAGGGATCCTGAGAGATCCTACCACAAATCCAGCTTATAACAGTACACAAAAATATGATCCTCAAATGCTATTTTCAGAAATGCTCTTTCTCTGTGCAGTAATCTGCAATTATTCCAATAGTTTACATTTGGTCCAAACTCCCTGACCCAGTTGTCAGAGCCCTGCCCTAATTCTTCCCCTACCCTCAGGCCCATCACCTCCTCCCTAACTCAGCTCCTCACATCCTGACTTACCCTTCCTGGGATGAGCCTTTGACCTGACTACATGCCTTCCCTTCCAGGGATGCCCTCTTCAGTCCTTTCTGTCCTGTCTTGATGCTCTAGGTCTTTTCAGTCCTATTCTAGCAACATTTTCACTTGAGCTTAAAAAGCCTTTACTAAGCCATCCTGACCGATCCCCATCTCTAATCTCCCTCCAATTCCTATCAGCACTTATAGTCCATCCTACTGCTCAGCTAAAACTAATTTTCCCTTTCTGTCTGCTGACGTCCTGAGTGTGTCACTTAAATTCCTATATTAATGGAAAAGCTTCCATAGTGGATGCAGGACCAGGATCTATATACATCCTCCATTTAGATTCCACACTCCCACCTCCAACCCTCACTACCCAGGACAAGGATCTGCACATAATTGTATGAAGCAACCATAAGAAGCATTTAGGATGGAGAAAATAAATTTATAGATGTACCTATCAACTACTATAACTTGAGATTCCCAGAGGAAATTTGGTGGGGTATTTTGTTTGTTTGTTTGGGTGTTTGGTTTTGTTTTTGTAGGAGAGAAAGGGCCAAACAAAGGTGTAAACTGGAGCTAGAATATGCACATTCATCTATTTCAAGCACATTTCCAGGGTCACTGAGGGCCCTGGGTCTGTGAGTCTCAGTTTCATGAGGAAACAGTCTCTCCCAAAGGAGGTGCTTGGTGCAGAGAAGGTACTGAAAGTAATGCAGAGGACAGGGAGCCTGAAGCCAGCTTGTATGAATTCCATCATGTCCTCACCTCCCCCTTCCCTCCCTCTCCTCTGTGTATTCCTTTCAGTCTCTGAGCTCTTTCCAAACTCCACAACCAAAGTTCCATCCCAGGTCTCCCAGAACAACTCCTGTCAAGTCCAACAATCCACCCACTTAACTGCAGGCTGTCTTCCTCTCCCAGCCAGCCCCAACCTCTTCACTTTGTCCTGGGGTCATTGTGTTCACTCTTCTGCCTCTAAGAAGGCTATTGCCCTCACTCTGGACATTTCCTTTTCAAACATTTTCCAGGGCAGTAAGTTCTACTGGCTCCCCTGTTTGGCTGTTAACCCTCTTGCCAATCAGGAAGTTGGCCTAGTGTTTCCTCTTGAATAACCTCGAAGAGAGTTTGGATGCCACTTGCTTTGCTGGAAGTTGGATAAAGACTTGAGAGGAAGGTTAATGAGGCTGTTAAATAATTAGTTTACCTCTCAAAGTTTCAGAGAAGTGGATTTAAATACAACATCTGTAGAGATCATATCAATCCTCTGTATCCAAGCATAGATCCTTTCTAACACCGAAATATATGAAAACTCTCTTCCTCCTCAAAATTTCTGGACAATGAAGACTTTGGAGCCAATCAAACGATTGGCTTTCAAACACTCCAGTATAAAGTATTTTAGAAAGCTGAGCTTCCCCAGAGTTTCTCAAGTCCTAACTCAAGCAGCCCTACAGCTGAGGTAGGGGCAGTCATGAATACCAAAGCATAAGCTTTGAGTTCAGGGCAAGAGTTTTAAGTAAGTGTCGTGTACATGTACATGAACATGTCCAAAGGTGAAATAGTTCACAAGGCATATGAAAAGGTAAACAGAACAAAAGCCACCATGAACACTGGAGCTGAGTCTCATAATAAAACGTAGAAGAAATTAGTTTACAAAGTCAAAAGAAAAATGGAATCTTCCCAACTTCTCCTTCCGTTTGGCCTTCTCTTCAAGTCTTTCTCCAATCATGGTCTTTCATTTATCTATTCAACAAATATAGTGATTCTCATTTATTCAGCACTGCAGATAAAGCAGAAAAAGCACAGAAATCCCTCTACACGAGTTGGTTACATCCTGCAGTTGAAAACAAACGATAAACAAATAAGGAATATGAATATGTACTGTGTTGGATTTGTAATCAGTGCTGCACAGAAAAGGGAAGCAAGAAAAGGTTAGGATGCACTCAGAGTGGGTTTTGTGATTATAAAATGGATGGTCCAGGACAGCCTCACCTTCACGCTGTTGTACAACCGTCACCACCATCATCTCCAGAAGTTGTTCATCTTCCTCAGCTGAGACTCTGTACCCATAAACAGTAACTCCCCATTCTTCCCTACCTGCAGCCCCTGGCAAACACCATTCTACTTTCTCTCTGTGAATTTGAATACTGTAGGTAACTCATATAAGTGGAATCACACAATACTGTCCTTTCATGACCAGCGTATTTCACTTAGCATAATGTCTTCAAGGTTCCTCCCAGGTT
Organism: Crocuta crocuta; assembly: GCF_008692635.1. Classification (NCBI taxonomy): domain Eukaryota; kingdom Metazoa; phylum Chordata; class Mammalia; order Carnivora; family Hyaenidae; genus Crocuta; species Crocuta crocuta. Next base: position 35,577 of record NW_027531993.1, read on the forward strand.
GGAACATGTCAGATTGTCCTTTACCATTAAGGCTGAATAATATTGCATTGTGTATATTCCACATCTTGTTCGTGTGTCCATCCAGTGATGGATTCACCTTTTAGCTGTTATGAATAATGCTGTTATGAATTTGTGAATACAAATGTCTTTTTCAGTCCCTCCCTTCAATTCTGCAGGGTATACAACCGGAAGTGGGATTCCTGGATCCCATGGTAATCGGATATGTAGTTTTCTGAGAAATAACCATAGTGTGTTCCACATGGATGAACCATTTTACATTCCACCAGCTATGCGCAAGTGTCTCAATTTCTCCACATCCTCGCCAACACATGTTATCTTCTAATTGTTAATAATAGCCATCCTAACAGGTGTGAGTACTTGCTTACTTTGAGGAATAACCAGGAGGCCTTTGGGGCCATGGCTGAGTGAGTAAGGGGTAAGCAGTAGGGGATGAGGTCAGAGAGAAAGCAGGAAGATAGATCCTTCATGTAGGGTCTGAGAGTCACTCAGGACTTTGGCTGCTTTCCAGGGTGCAATGGGAACTCAGAAAAGTGATAGTTTCACAGATTGCCTACTGATTTTCATGTTCTTTGAATTAAGTATTGTGTTCCCAAACTAAGGAAAAACCTCCTCCAGAGTTTGAAGACAAGGCATGGAGACAAATTTTTCAGAGTTCTCAATAGATGTCTGATGCACGTGAGAAAACAATGAGGGCTGAACAAGCTGTGTTCTGACCTCTGCCTCCTTCTCTACATGCCAAAGCAGAGATGCCATACAGCTACCCATGTATGGATAGTAACATGATGGATTGCTTTTAATGGAACTGTTCGCTCCCTGGGTTATCTCTAGACAGGACTCCAACACTTAATTATCAAATAAATGTCATTTTAGTATCATTTCCTATTTTAGGATAATACCCACCATCGTTGTGAATAATGAAGAGCTGATATGGAGATAACGGGCGCTCTTTCCAGAAACCTGTGAAATTAAGGACGGCAAATATAGGGGTAGGGAGAATATCAGAAATGGGACAGTACTATGTGCATCAAGCCTTTGCAATCCTTGTAATATAAAATAGGTCAAGCCACTCACAATCCCCAAATGCCTCATGAAGGACTGTCAGAAGCATCTGTGTAGCTCAGAGCTATAGAGAAAAAGGGCCCAGAGGGAAGCCTGAAAATACACTTGAGAGTCAAAGAATACTCCTCACAACCTCTCTCTCCCTCAGGAAAAAGCAATGAAAGCTTCTACATCTACATGAGAAGTCCAAGGAGTTATAGATTTTTCTCAACAACGAATGATCTGGATAGAATGGCTAATCAAGTACCACTAAAAATTTTTGGAAATACACACTTAATGTGGGTGAATAGTGGGGTGACATGGAAGGTAGAGAAGGAATGAAAAATGGGGTTGTTGCTGCTGGAAAAGGAGAAACAGACAATATTTTCACTACGTAAATGTAACTAATTTCTCTTTCAAGGAAACAGGCCATGTTCTCATAGGTTCTTGTGCTGGCTCTCTTTCCAGCTGACAACCAACCAATTCATCGACTGCTCACAACACAGTATGATCACGACCCACGCCCAGGGTAAAGAGACTCCACAGGTTGCCTCACAACATAGTCAACTTCTCATTTCCCTTCTCTGTGCGTCTTTACAGATGTCCTGGGTTATCCTTAAGCTTTCACGTATTTATCATAAAAAGGGGACTAAGATAAAAGAAAATTCTGCTCTTCACCCTTCCTCAAGTAGAAAAATAATAGACCTAAGTGGCAGTGAAAGTCTTATTTCATTCATTTATTTGTTTATTGAATAAACATTCAGCGCCTCCTAAATGTCAGTTCTAGGGAAACGTGGGTGGCTCAGTCAGTTAAGTGTCCGACTTCGGCTCAGGTCATGATCTTGCAGATCATGAGTTTGAGCCCCACATCAGGCTTTGTACTGACAATTCAGAACCTGGAGTCTGCTTCAGATTCTGTGACTTCCTCTCTCTCTGCCCCTCCCCCCTCTCTCTTTCAAAAATAAAACAGAGACATCAAAAAAAGTTAAATGCAATATTAGTGTTTGATGGTACAAACACAAAAGGAGGAAAAAGACTTGATCCCTGCATACATGGCACTCATTGTCTTTAACATCTTCTTATATAATATTCCTGTCCAAAATGTGTAACCTAAATCTGGTGATAAAAATGATCAATCTACAAAACAGCTTAGTACAGAAAATGGACTTTCTATAAAACAACTGATGTGTACTGTTCAAAAATGTCAACATCAGGAATGACAGGCAAAGGAACTGTTGCAGAGTAAATGAGAATAAAGAGACATAACAATGAAACATAATGTATAACACTATATTGTACCTGGATCATGGAGAAACACCTCAGTACAAAAGCAAATAGGCAATTAGGAAACCTAGACTATAGACCATATTTTGTACATACATGCACCCACACACATACACAGGTACATTGGACAGAGCAAGCAAATGTGGCAAAATATTAACAACCAGTCAATCCTAGTGACAAATATATGGGTGTTTACTATACTATCCTTGCAACTTTCTATAGTATTGATATTTTGCAAGCTAAAAACGTGGAAAGAAAAAAATGTCCCAGTAGATAAGGTTATGGATTCTCCTTCCCTGAATGCATTTTATAAGCAAGCTTGCCATCACTCTTAGTTAGAACCAAGCCACACCAAGAATGATCAAGCCTCAAATCAGGAACTTTGGATCAGAGGAGTGGGTGGGAAGTTGGAACTCCTTTGTGATTTACAACCAAAGTTCTCACAAAGCAAAAGTGACTGGAAAGACACGATAGCCTTGGCTCATGTAAGTACAGTTATAAAAACTCCATACTCTTATTGTCATTTTGTGGGACTAACAGACACTAATAAACCAAGGCCCAAGACTTGAACTCTTAGAAGCATTGTAGGAACATATGCAGAGGATGAAGGCAGAGAAAAATTGTATCTACCAAATAGCGGTACCAGGTATATGTGCAAGATGTAGGCATACATGGAGAGTGTGGTGAAAGTGAAGCAGAATTTGTTGAGCTGCAAATAATGCAGAGATATTACTTCATTTAATCCCCATAACAATCCAAAGAAATAAGTATATTTGTTCCACTTTATAGACTGAGAGGTTAGACAACTGTCCCGAGCCCATAAACCAGTACCAAGAAGAGCAGGAATTTGAACTTGGATCTTTGTTACTTCAAAGGCTATGTTCTTTCTCTTGAAGAACGATACCACCACAAAGAGGGAAGACTCAGGGCATGGCTAGTAAAGGAGTACTAGAGCCAGTTCCTATCTCTGTGCCCAGGTGGCATTCTGCCAATAACTTTCCTTTCCTCTCAAATACATACCGATGGGGAGGAGTTAGAAATACTGAAACCATTAAATCTGAAAGTCCTAAGCTATGTCCTACTGAAATCCAAACCTAACGTAGGCACAAAACGTGGGGATGAGCACTGAGTGTTATGTGGAAACTAATTTGACAATAAACTATTAAAAAAAAAAAAAGGAAAAAAAAAACTCTTGAGACTATCCTTTTAGATGCCAAGAAGATTCCAAGCATCCCTTTGCCATTCCAATAGTTCCCAGATATGATCTTTCAGCTAATAGTAATTCCTGCACACAACTTTAGCTCATCTCCTTTTACTTAGCTTTTAGTGGAAATATAGGACAATAGATCTCCAGATGCCAAGCCTCACCTTGCTGAGAATTCTTTCATCATCTAATTACAAATGTAATTTGTAATCTATTACAAATCTTTTTTGTTAATTTAAAATTTTATTTATTTCTGAGAGAGAGACAGAGAGAGAGAGAGAGAGAGAGAGAGGCAGCGTGAGCAAGGATGGGTCAGAGAAAGAGGGAGATACTGAATGTGAAGCTGACTCCAGGCTCTGAGCTAGCTATGAGCACAGAGCCTGATGTGGGGCTTGAACCCACCAACAGTGAGGTCATGACCTGAGCCGAAGTCGGACACTTAACCGACTGAGCCACACAGGCACCCCTATTACAAATCTTTTTACCAATCTATTATTCAAAATCTATAAAGAACTCACCAAACTCCACATCTGAAAAACAAACAATCCAGTGAAGAAATGGGCAGAGGATATGAACAAACACTTCTCCAAAGAGGACATCCACATGGCTAACAGACACATGAAATGATGCTCAGCATCCTTCCTCATCAGGGAAATACAAATCAAAACCACACGGAGATACCAGCTCGCGTCTGTCAGAATGGCTAAAATGAGCAAATCAGAGGGCTCTAGATACTGGTGAGGATGTGGAGAAATGGGCACCCTCCTACACTGTTGGTGGGAATGTAAACTGGTGCAGCCCCTCTGGAAAACAGTGTGGAGGTTCCTCAAAAAATTAACAATAGAACTCCCCTATGACCCAGCAATAGCACTGCTAGGAATTTACCCATGGGATACAGGAGTGCTGATGCATAGGGGCACATGTACCTCAATAGTCATAGCAGCACTCTCAACAATAGCCAAAACATGGAAAGAGCCTAAGTGTCCATCAACGGACGAATGGATCAAGAAGATGTGGTTTATCTATACCATGGAATACTACATGGCAATGAGAAAGAATGAAATCTGGCCACGTGTCGCAACATGGATAGAACTTCAGGGTGTTATGCTGAGCAAATAAGTCACGCAGAGAAGGACAAATACCATATGTTTGCACGTACAGTAGGATTGGGAGGGACTTAACGGAGGACCATGTGGGAGAAGAAGGGGGGAAATAGTGGGGGAGAGAGAGACAGGCAAACCATGAGAGGCTCTTGAATGCCTAGAACAAACTGAGGACTGATGGGAGTGGGTGGGAGGGGGTAATGTGCATGGAGGAGGGCACTTGTGGTGATTAGCACTGGGTGTTCTATGGAAACTAACTTGACAATAAACTATATATAACAAAAATCATCTACCACCACTTTTTATAAGACAGGTCTTTATCTCCCTTCCTTAGTTGTTCTAATCTCCACTCTGCTTTGTGATTTCTGGGATGATGTAAGAAAAAAAGGACTAGGATAAAATAAAAGGATATATTCCAAAAATCATATTTATCCATTTGAAATATACTTGTGAAGGAAATTGGCCCTTTTACATGATTTTGCCTAAACTAAGGTTAAAATGAATCTGCCTTTGGGAAGCACGTAACACTTATCAAATCATAATAGAAGTTGCACAAGAACTGCTAGAGGGCAAGAGAGGGCAACCAAGAAAGAAACATTTGCCACCTATAATCAATAAGAGAGGTGTCATGCATGGATACGTGTTGTCTGTGTTTCTGGAGTTGGGGTACTTCCCACAGTGTACATGGTGGTGGGGAGGGGAGAAACGGGAGAACAGTTTAAGACTCCAAGAGCCTTTGACATTAAAGAGTTGCAAATATGTTTGGAAGTAACAACAAACTGCCTCTTGGAGCCCCAGAAAGCCAGACCTATTTCAGGTTTCTCATCTGAGCTTTTATCAATCAATAAAATATGCCTATCATGTATGTAAAGTTGATAGATTCCAAAAGAAGGATCAGAGCCATTAAGTTTCAAGGTTATTTAGCACTCACTCATGTATAATATACGTCAGAGAGGCCTTCCTAAAGTGTTTTAAAAACCACTATGCAGTCATACCCCAGTGGAACGTGGTAATCTTTCCTCCTACAGCCTGACTTGGCCTGTAATCAGTCACCCCCACACTTTTTTAAATTAGATAAGAAAGGCAGGGGGATACCTTCAGCAGCTGTAACAATAGATATTTAACTCCTAGAGCCTAGAGGAAGAAGAACCTCAATTCCTCTACGGTGACAGGAGACCACCTTATCAAACTGAATGTGCTAATCTGCCAAGTCAATGCCAATGTCCTCCATAAGAAGATATGACACAGAGACTCTCAGAATCTCCAGGGGGAAAGTGTGGTAAAACATGAAGGAGGCAGCAGAGCCAGGTGAGAGAATCTTCATTCAAGGATCATGTCTACGCATATTACATCCTGGGCCCTGGGGGGAAGACAAAGATGAATAAAGCAAGCTCTGCACTAGATCAGAAAGGAGAGGCCAGAAAGCAGGGCAGGGCAAAGGGGTGGGAAGGACTCTGCAGGAGAAGAACCAAGGAATAACCTCCCCTAACTTGTATTTTCTTCAGCAGAGCTGAGAACCCTTCTAGTCACGAGAATAGAGTGTAGGCTTCCAAATCAGTCTGACCGTGCACAGCAAATCTACTTGCTTTTCCCAAACTCACCAGGCCTCTGGTCTGCACACCTCCCTGCACCACTCAATCCAAAGTCTAGATCTGGAGCCATGAAATTCCCTCTGCTCAAACTCCACAGGTTTGGACATCCAACTGCACTCCAAGCCAGCCTTCTTCCTCTCTGGCTCTGGCTCATTTTGTTTTTGCCAACTCTATAAACAGAAGAAATCATTTAACTGTGGGGTGTTTCAGCCTCAGGGGAGAAAGACCTGAGAAGAAGGTTTAAGCCAAACCCATTGCCAGGGATGAAGTTTGGCCAAGCAGAGTCAAGACTTGGAGTGGAGCTTAGAGGGGGTCCTCAAGGTGTCCAGGTGGGCAGTGAGGCAGGGACATCAGTAGAAAGGGCTATTATGAGGCCGGAGTGCCTGGAGGAGGGCACATGGGAAGGGTGGGAAACTATGAAGCAGGTGAATTAGGCAGAATTCTAAAGTTGGCGGTGGGCAATGGAAGAATAGCGGGGCCCTGCACGGGTAAGGAGGTGGACTGAGGTCTTAAATAAGGCTGTCAAGATGTAAACTTAGAAGTAAACAAGCTTCCCAGAGTTCTGGGTATGGAGGGGGTCCTGGTTTTCAGGAGGAGAATGTGGGGACCCAAATGTGGATGATTTAGAGGTGAGTCCTGGATCCAGCTAAACCAACCGCTCATCAGTCCTTTAAATAAGGGTAGAAGCACCCTCCCCACCAGNGTGGAGCATGAGGAAGGGGCCATGCCAGGGAGGGGGATGTATACTTTCTCTATGAGCCTATTCTATCTCAACAGGCTCCCTGCTGAGCACAGTCCCCTCTCCGGTGCTGCTGGGGGTGGATGTGTCCAGAAAATTATAGGAAGAAGCTGCTGCCATTCCTGCCCCAGGCTCCCTCCCGGTGTCAACCTGGGGATCCCAGAGGCCCGTACATGGATATGAAAACTGCCTCCCCTACTCTTGCCCCCCAAATGCTACATTCAAAAGACCCTTGAGCTCAGTTCCAAATATTTCAGACTTAATGCACCCTGTCACATCCAGTGCAAGGGAGAGTGGGGGCCGAGGAGACAGAGAAACTAAGGTAGGCAGGCAGGCAAGGGAGGCTGACAAGCTCTGGAGAAACTGCTGGGGACAGACTGGTTAGGGATCACATAAGGAAGAGGGAGGAGAGGGTAAGGACTGGGACTATGTCTGCATTTAGAACTAAATAAGCACCATGCAAAATATAAGCAAAATAATATACTAGTGACTCTCCATTAATGCAGGGTCAGAAATGAGACACAGTCTGAGCAGTCACCATCCATGCCTTCAAGAAGCTCTGAAGTAAAGGATCCCACAAATCTACATATGCAACCTACAAAAGGAGAAACGGAGGCAGAGAATAGATACCTTAAGACCTGTGTCTATGCTTGAATCTAGGTTTCAAGGGTCCGGTGAAGAATCAACTAGCCAAGTGTGTGAAGACGTAACACTGGTCCCTGCCTTTTCCCCCAGACTTTCCCAGGGCTCTGCAGAGACTAGCTCCCCCAGGTCCTCTCAGGGCCGAGGGACCCTAACAACATTCACTCAAGCAATCTAAAGGAAATTATTCTCCCTGCCCCCATCCCTGCCTGCCACATTTGAAGGTCCCAGAGGCCAGATGTCTTGTGATAGCCAGAGGCCAAAGAATCCTTTTAGCAGCAGAGGAGAGAGTGGAGAGGGAACCTTCTAGAAAATTCTTGCAGAGAAATCTAGGGAGCAAAACCCACCAGGTCCATCACACCACTATGGACATTTAGTAGTTTAATAAAGTTCACGATACCCAGGGGTTCCATGTAATTAAACCCAAGAGCTGGATAATGATATTTCTTCTTCAAGTTCACCCTTACTCTCCCCCATGTCCATAGACACACATCGTTTATGGAACACACAGAACCAGATCTTGGGCTCCAGAAATGCTTCCACTCAACAGATGGGCTTAATTTTAGCAAAAGAAACTTAGAATGCATTTTTAAATGATTTCCATGGAGCAGGGTTGGTGAATGCTAGAACCAGAAAACATACACACACACACACACACACACACACACACACCCCAAACAGGACAAGGAAAGCTCTTGACTGCTATTTCTTTCCCTGTGGGATTGACCTCCAGATAGTGTGTCCTACATCAGGCAACAAAACATAGTCTTTCTCAACCTTAGGAAATTAATTCTCCTCTAAGCCTCAGCTCCAAGAGGGAGAGGATTGTTTTCTTCCTCCAATCATGGCAAACATTCTGAAGAATTACACAGTCTAAATAAGCACCTCACATGCAGAAGCCTAGTTAGCTGTCCTATCCCCCAAGGCCTCCCTCTCCTGTTGGATTTTGACCTCTCTGCACCTCTCAGTGTCTATTTTTTGGATTCCCTCTGTGAACCCAGCCCAGGGGGAAGGGAAGCATCCCAAGTGGGGAGAAGACAGAGCCCTTACCTGGGATGTGAGAAGAGAGACACATAAGACAAGAAACCCTAGTAGTGAAGGGAAACACATAGTCTAATAGAGTGTGTCTAGAACCTTCCAGTGCCTAGAGACCAATGGAAGGAGGATGCAAACAGAGATTGAGAATACCAATCAAGATCAGAAGGAATGAAATGCCAGCTTTAGAAGCTGGGGTTGCAATGTGCTTGGGAGACAGAAGACTGATGTGTGCAGCAGGTGTAGAGAGCATCAGCTGAGAAGATGATGAAGATAAGGATTAGGAAGGATGGAAATGCCTAGTATATCTTTTTTATTCAAATTCAAGGTAATTAATATGCGGTGTAGTCATGGCTTCAGGAATAGAACCCAGAGATTCATCACTTACATATGACACTCAGTGTCATCCCAAAAAGTGTCCTCCTTAATTCCCATCACCCATTGATCCGATCCCCTCACCCACCTCACCTCCAGCAACCCTCAGTTTGTTCTCTGTATTTAAACATCTCTTATAGTTTGCCTCTCTCTCTGTTTGTATCTTAGATTTTCTTCCCTTCTCCTATGTTTATCTGTTGTGTTCTCAAATTCCTCATATGAGTGAAATCATATGTTATCTGTCTTCCACTGACTGACTTATTATGCTTAGTATAACATCCTCTATGTAGTTCCATCCATATAGTTGTAAATGGCAAAATTTCATTCTTTTTCATCACCGAGTAGTAATCCACTATATATGTATACCACATCTTCATTGTGCATTCATCAGTAGCTGGACATTAGGGATATTATCATAATTTGGCCTTTGTTGATAGTACTACTATAAACATTGGGGTGCATGTGCATCTTTGAATCAGCATTTTTGTACCTTTCGGATAAACACTTACTAGTGCAAATGCTGAGTCATAGCATAGTTCTATTTTTAATTTTTGGAGGATCCTCCATACTGTTTTCCAGAGTGGGTGGACCACTTTGCATTCCCAGCAGTGCAAAAAGGTTCCCCTTTCTCCATACCTCACCAGCATCTGTTGTTTCCTCAGTTGTTAATTTTAGCCATTCTGACTGTTGTGAGGTGGTATCTCATTGCGGTTTTGATTTGTATTTCCCTGATGATGAATGATGCTCTCTGTCTTTTCATGTACCAAAATAACACCAAGATTGTTCACAGAGCTAGAACAAACAATCCTCAAATTTGTAGGGAACACAAGTAGCCAAAGTAATATTGAAAAAAAAAAAAAAACAAAACAAAACCCCAAAGCTGTAGGCATCACAATTCTGGACTTCAGCTGTATTACAAAGCTGTAATGAAGACTGGATGGTACTGGCACAAAAAGGGACACATAGGTCAGTGGGATAGAACAAAAACCCAGAAATGGAAACACAAATATATGGCCAACTAATCTTCGATAAGGCAAGAAAGAGTGTCCACTGGAAAAACAACATTCTTATCAGCAAATGGCACGGAGAGAACTGGACAGCAACATGCAGAAGAATAAAACTGGACCACAACTACACACAACAATAAACTCAAAATGAATGGAAGCCCTGAATAGAGACAGAAAATCATCAAAATCCTACAGGAGGAAACAGGCAGCAACCTCGTTGACCTTGGCCACAGCAACTTCTGACTAGACATGTTTCCAGAGGCAGAGAAAATAAAAGCAAAAATGAACTATTGGGACCTCATCAAGACAAAAAGCTTCTACACAGCAAAAGAAATAACCAAAACTAAAAGCAACCAACAGAGTGGGAGAAGACATTTACAAATGACGTATGGTATAAATGTCTATAAAGACAAATCTATAAAGAGTTCATCAAACTCACATCACCCCCCCCCCGAAATAAGCAAGTGAAGAAACTGGCAGAATATATGAGCAGACACTTTGCCAAAGCAAACAACTATATGGATAACAGATACATGAAAATATCCAGTATATTTAGTTTTATAAATCTTTTCAACTCTACAGATTTCTTTTGCATGTATTTCATTTTATGCTTAGTAACACACTGCAGAAGCAGGGATTAGTATTGCTATTTTACAGATAATGAAGCTACCGCACACAGAGGTTAACTTGCCTCAGTTCACAGGGCTGGTAAGGGGGAGAGCAAAGAATCAAATGACTGCACTGTGCTGTTCCTTCTGTAAGTTCAGTTTCTGGGAAGCAGCCAGACTCGGTGACTAGTTGTATGAGGGAGAAATGACCTCCAGAGGGCAAAAGACCTGCCTCCTGGGGCCCTTCTCAGCATGTACTGCCCAGGAGAGCTTGGCCTGGTTGAGACCTCATCTGGGAAGTGGAGAAGTCATACCTTACGTTCTGAAGATGAAAGGCTGAATCAGATCATTTGCTGAAGATCTCTGAGCTTTAAAACACAGAATTCAGTGCATGGAAGGGGTGGATGAGATGATGGCCAGGATAAAGTTATCAAAGCCTCAGTCTTCCCATTACCTCTCCCCACCCTATTCCTGTCTACCTCTCCTGTCTATCTCCCAACCCCCAGGGCCCCTTCCTCCCCTGTCTACACCCTGGCAGCTGTCTCCGCCCAGCCACGGCTCACTAGCCATGCAGTCCAGGCTCAGTCAACCTCGCAGTCTGTGAGAACACATCAGAGACGTCAGCCTAGCTTCTTAGCATCTTGTCCACACAGTTCAGGGTCACTGTGGAGCTACAACCATGGCACATTTGATTTTGCTGCCCCACATCTCTACCACCTCTGCCACACTGTCATCCCACTCCTGGAGGGCGGGCTCTCCAGGTCATCTCAGTGCAAGCTCTCTGTCTCTGCAGCAGATCCTGCTTTCTCCAACCCTCTACCTCCCTACCCAACTTTCCCTAACACACACACACACACGGACACACACACCCTTCCAAGGTGAAAGGGCAACTGTCTGGTTATTAGCTTCTAGATCCAAACCCAGTGAGGGATAAGGCTGCCCGAACCTTCCCCACTTTGTCAACTAGGAGCCACTGGAAATTCTGGGAGGGCCCTCGACGTCCCCCTCAGTCAGGTATCTACGAGTCTGGAGAATCCTGGGAGAAGAGGAGCAGAGGCAGGAGGCTCACAGAAGGTCTTTACAGGGCGTGCAGGAAGGCAGAGTGTGCAGAACTGAAAGACAGCATTGCCTTTACATCCTGGGTGAGAACTGCCCAGCGGCTCTTTGAACCTGAGAAACAGGCCCTCTTGGGGCAACCAGTCAAGGGAGGAGATGAGGCAGTTCTTTTTTTTTTTTTTTTTTTTTTTTTT
>NW_027531993.1:47631-49642 GCF_008692635.1 Crocuta crocuta
AGGCAGTTCTTCAAACATGGGAGGGGGAACAGAAAATATGTGTGTCCGTCTTTTATCTCCTCATGGAACCTGTAACTCTTTGCATAGGAGGTTCTCAATAAAGTTATTTGCTCATTTTACAACAGGTCCCGCTAAAGAAGTGCCTAAAGCACTGGATCTTAATCCTTTTCAATAATCTATCGCAACCCACCCCCACTCACTCACCCCCTGCAAGTCAGTATCTGCAGCCAGGACAGTTTTCCCTGCCAATCCTTCTTAGCACCCCAGTGATCATGGGACCTCAGCTAAAATCCCAGTCATTCCAACTCCTCTTTGTCCAAACTTACCTGAGGTCCTCCCTCCACCTCCACCTCCACCCCACCCAATGCAGCTTGCCCCCTGGGTGTCTCCCCAAAGACAGGCAGTCACTAATGAGCACTGAGCACTAGAAGGGGAGGGTCAAGGGCAGCCTGGTGGGTGGGAAGGGATTCCAGAGCTACCAGGTAAGGAGTCCTGTCTGCATCTGTCAAATATGCCATCTCTCTCCAGCATCCCTGTCTCATGTCTCATGTCTCCTGCCAATCCAACTCTCTGCTGAGGCTGAGGGACTAAGCTCAGGTGCAAATTCATGGAAACCGATACACATAATCTCTGGTCTGCTCCAGACCCTTTTTCTCTAGGAATGTCACTACCCCTGCCATCTTTCTTTGAAAACTCCCAAAGACCTTGGGAAGTGGAGGTTTTAGATGGAACCCAAGGAGGACAGAAGTTGCTCTTGCTGCTCATTATCTTGATCTCATCCCTTGTCTCCACAATAAATCCCCCAAAAGCAGAACTTAAAACCTCAAACAATGGCAAAAAGAGATATTATCTCAGGAAGACTTTTCCAGGCTTAAGGAGGTCGTGCGTGCCTCCAGAAACCAGGGGAGATGGGGAAAAGATGTGGTTGGTCTACTAAACATCTCTTCTCTTCTTTTTTTTTTTTAATATTTGTATTTATTTCTAGATAGAGACAGCGTGAGCAGGGGAGGGTCAGAGAGAGAGGGAGAAACAGACTCTGAAACAGGCTCCAGGCTCTGAGCTGGCAGTCAGCCCAGAGCCCGACACGGGGCTCGAACCCACGAACCGCGAGATCATGACCTAAGCGAAAGTCGGACGCTTAACCGACTAAGCCACCCAGGCGCCCCACATCTCTTCTCTTCTTAAGGCAGTTTTCATCAGAGGGTAAGGGGTGAGGTCCTGGGAACTTCAGGGGAACATTCTCAGCAGCGGCCTGCAAAGGGCTCAGAGGCCACAATCGGGCGGAAGAGAATATTTCTCCCTGAAGAGCCAGCCCTGGGCCCAGTGTGCTGAGATAGGGCCTGGCTGCCAAGACTGAGGGAGTCTTTGGCTCCAGCAGGAACCCATGAATTTCTCAATTCGGGAATTCTATGCAGCTTTTTCCCATGGCGTTCCTTATTTTCTGTGACCCCCGAAATGCCATCACCCACTGTGGTCCCCTTCCCTTTTCTGATCCCAACACTGGGGCTGCTGGCCCAGAAGGGCTGTGCAGTTTTTCTTATATCAGGGGACACCCCAGATGAGAGGTGACACTTCACAGGGTCCCAGCTGATAACTAGAGAGAGAACTAGAACCCATATCTTCTAACTTCCCTACCAGGAGTCTTCCCATCTGTTCTGACTGCTGCTCCTAACAGAAAAGCATACTTCATAGGCCCCAGTGGGAGGCCTGCTCACAAACTGTGGTTAAACGGAGGACCACGGGGAAGAAGGAGGAGAAAAATAGTGGGAGAGAGGGAGGGAGGCAAACCATGAGAGACTCTTGAATGATGAGAACAAACTGAGGGCTGACGGGTGTGGGGGGAGGGGAAGGGGTTTGATGGGCATGTAGGAGAGCACTTGTTGGTAGGAGCATTGGGTGTTATAGGGAAACCAACTTGACAATACACTATTTAAGAAAAAAGAAACCAGAAACATAGTGTAATAGAAAAAAATCCCATGAAAGCTGTACCCTTCCCCATGTGACACATGTT
>NW_027531993.1:49801-64402 GCF_008692635.1 Crocuta crocuta
ACATCTCTTCTCTTCTTAAGGCAGTTTTCATCAGAGGGTAAGGGGTGAGGTCCTGGGAACTTCAGGGGAACATTCTCAGCAGCGGCCTGCAAAGGGCTCAGAGGCCACAATCGGGCGGAAGAGAATATTTCTCCCTGAAGAGCCAGCCCTGGGCCCAGTGTGCTGAGATAGGGCCTGGCTGCCAAGACTGAGGGAGTCTTTGGCTCCAGCAGGAACCCATGAATTTCTCAATTCGGGAATTCTATGCAGCTTTTTCCCATGGCGTTCCTTATTTTCTGTGACCCCCGAAATGCCATCACCCACTGTAGTCCCCTTCCCTTTTCTGGTCCCAACACTGGGGCTGCTGGCCCAGAAGGGCTGTGTAGTTTTTCTTATATCAGGGGACACCCCAGATGAGAGGTGACACTTCACAGGGTCCCAGCTGATAACTACAGAGAGAACTAGAACCCATATTTTCTAACTTCCCAACCAGGAGTCTTCCCATCTGTTCTGACTGCTGCTCCTAACAGAAAAGCATACTTCATAGGCCCCAGTGGGAGGCCTGCTCACAAACTGGTTTAACAGAGGACGATGCCGTAGAAGAAGGAGAAAAATAGTTGGGAGAGGAAGGAAGGCAAACTATGAGAGACTCTTGAATGCTGAGAAAAAACTGAGGGCTGATGGGGGCGGGGGGTGGGTAAGGGGTTTGATGGGCATGGAGGAGAGCACTTGTTGGAAGGAGTACTGGGTGTTATGTGGAAACCAACTTGACAATAACCTATTTAAGAAAAAAGAGACAAAAACATAGTGTAATAGAACAAAAATCCCATGAAAACTGCACCCTTCTCCATGTGACACATGTTTACACTCATGACTGCTGCACACAGGACTATTAACCACGAAGCAAAGACATGTTCACCACAAACACCGTGCTGTGCACACCCTGACCCTCAGCACACACTCCCCTCTGTGCCTCAGAGTCCACAGCCCCTGTGCCTCTCTTCCTATTTCCTGAGCTGCAAGAGCAACTTCTCTTCATTCATCATTTATTCTTTTCCCTGTGTTTCCAGGGGCTCCTCAAAGCAGCAGACAGGGAAGCACTTCCTGTTCTATTCTCACCCCTGTTTGACATGGCAGAGCTTGGAGTGACAGTGGAAACAGAGGGAAAACCCGTGGTTTCTGAACTCACTCCTCTGAATCTGCCCTGTTGATTATGACCCTCCTGCCCAAAAAAGGTGTGACCCATCTGTGATCCACCAGAGTTAGCCCCACACCCTCTCAGTGACCCTAAACTCAGGACCCATGTCCCTATACAAAGAAACTACTTCCATAATTGGGGGTGAGGATACTGGGCTCCATTTCACAAACTCAGCCTAGTCTTATGGGCACAAAGTGCAACAAGACAACTTAAGGTAGACTCAATAAGAACTTCCGAGCACAAGGGGTTAGGAAAATCTTGGATTGTGTGAAATTCACTAGGAATGCATGAATCGCCTTAGCAGATGCCTCCAAGAGACAAGGACATGGTATGGATCTGTCCAGGTAGTAGTGACAGAGACAGAGGGTTTCACTGTGATTATGGTCATTCCAACCTCAGAAGGTGGCACTCAAAGATGTCTAGGGACTCTAAGGCCCTCAGGCAGAATGGGTGGAGCCTAGAGTTAGGAAGTGCAGCCTGGTTATGTCATTCCCAAATCCTGGACATGGAGTGGGGAAAGACAGTAGGCCTGAACCCTTCACTGTCTGGCCCTCCCTGGTCAGACATTTGAGCTCTTCCAATGCAGGCCTGTGTGAGGCCTTGTGACTCAGGCTCCACCCAGCCTCAGATCCTGGGACCTTGATGCCATGTTCTATGCCTGGCAGGGCAGAGACACGCATTGCACAGGCTATCCAATCCCCCACACCCCAAGCACAGACAGCCTTTCTCTTCTGGCCTCCCACTTAACCTACACCACAGCACAGTCTGAATCCTGCTACAAATGTGCCCAAATCAAAGATATCTTCAGCTATGCATCTTCAGGCCCACCTGGGATAGTACACACATATACACACGTGTAGGAACACAGGTTCTACTCAAACAAATGGGTTAAAAAAGCTTAGGGTGGAAAGCTGCTAGCTCTGGGTAAAAGTGTCCAAGGTGAGCTAGTGAGATTTTGTAATGGAATCACAAGTAATTTGTTATATCACCTGCAGGAAATTACTTTCCATCTGATGCCAATATACTAATGTACTTTGATCACAAACTCCACTTGCCCCCCTGGCCCTTTGCTTCTTGCACACACAAGTTAATGATTACTGTCTGATATTTTCTTCATGTTCACTATATGTGTAAGAACTTGAGAGCTCAATAAATAGGGAGATGAAACCCCTGTTTGGTGTTCTTGTGTCCTCCCGGACATTTGCCTCTCTCCTTTTCAATTCTCTGTCTGCTCTCTTGCTGGACAAGAGAGAATACAGACTCTTAGTCTGCGACACACATGCACACATGTAGATACAGACTCAAATGTTCACACACATATACTCAAAACACCCACGTATGCACACCCACACATAACAAACATTCTCACATGTGTGCAACATGAAGACACATACTCAAAAACTCATATATTTACAGACAGGCATGCACACCAAGACTTACACACTATCATGCACTCATCAAATACACCTTGCACACATACACACCACTCTCTTCCTTCCTCTAAAGATCCAGTACCCAGATCTATAGATTCTTGAGATCTAGAATGTCCAGGAAAAGCATGGAAACCCAGAGGAAATCTATTTCTAGTTTCCTGGCCCACACTGGAACCCCATCCTGTCATAGTCTTTAGGACTCAGGCCTAACCATGGAAGCAGAATCTGTGGAAAGAATTCATTCCTTAATACACCAGACACTGTTGAGCATCAATCTGCCATCCAAGTACCTCACCTCTCACCCCCAGGCCTGAAACTGAGGCAGACATATAACAGAGTAAGACCTTCTGCCCAGTGGTGTGGTGGAAAGAGCAAGAGCACAGGAGTCAAGGACTTGAGTTCAAATCCTGCTTCCCTTCCTGGCTACCTCTCTAGACCTATTCATAAGCTGTGTTACTTGGGTCCTTGACATAGCCTCTGTGAGCCTCAGTTTTATCAACAGTATGGTGGGATTAATAAAATTTACCTAATAACTGTGTGAAGATTGACACAGGTAAAGCTTCCATTAGCCAAGTTTCCACCTGTGGAAAGTCACCCCATTCCGTTCCCTAGCCCCTGTGGTGAGCACCTCACCAACCCTGCTTCAGTCCTATGTCCCTTAAACAGAAATAAGTCTGCTTCAGTTATGGACTTGATCAGAAAATGATCTCAGACTTTGCAGACCCTTGTGCCTACCTCTGTCCCTGCCCCTCCTGGTCCATCACGTCTCTTGCTCCTTACAGTTTGCATTTTCCCTAAAATCTTTAATGACGCTAACCAGTGTCCCAAAGTTCTGCATGGAGCACTGAGCCCACATAACAAATGGACATAAAGGGTTAATCATCCCCGAGGGAGTCCCCCAGTTGTCCTTAACTTCCCTGAATTACTCCTACCCTGATACATTCTTTATGCACAGATAAAGCAGGAGACACTTGTAAAAAGGACTTCAATTGATAAGCAGACCTGCGTGAGATTGTGTCGCTACATAAACACTAAAAAAATGCTCTAAGGAAACCCCATTAGATTCTGCCCTCAGAGCTGAGAGGCAGCCAGACCCCTCTCCACCCTCATGAGCACATCCTGTAGGTGCCTCGGACTAAGGGGAGCAGGTACCTCACCCTTATCCCTGCTGCTCAGGTGGTCTCATAAGCTCCCCTCCAGAGCTGGCCTCAGCCTGAGTGGGAAAGGGCTCTGGAGGTCTTAACCTCCTCTTCCTGGGACTCTGTAAGGACCCAGAAACATCCTTGCTTTCCCTGCCACAGCTTGGACGCCCTACATCCCTTCCTGGCTCTGACTGCTTCTGAACTGCTGTCTGTCTTCCCTTCACCCCAGTGGGATCCTCCTCCAGCCCTCCTTCCAGGCAGTCTCCTACCCTGACCATCTCTGAGTTTCCATCTGGCTTTGCCCCCTCCTGGTTCCTCCTTCTACACCACTCCCATCCCCACCTTCTGACCCCCTCCACTGCCCACCACCCAGTCTGTTCCCTCCCACCTAGACACCTTCCACCCAACCCAACTTGGCTCCCTCCCCTCCTGGCTACCTCTAGACAACCCCAACTTGCAGTGGGCTCCACCTTCTTATTGCCTTCATCTCTACCTTGCTGCACCCTACCATCTTACCCCATTTCAAGTCATTTCTACACCTGCCTTCACACCGTTCCCACCCTTCGGGATCTAGGGAGGAGAGCAGGACTGAGAGCCCAGTGAAAGGATGGACACTTGCCCCCCCCTCCTCCTGCCCTCTGTCTGCCGTTCCCCCTCTCCTCCTGGGGACAGACCTGGTCGGGTGTTAAGGAGAGCTGAAGACACATCTTCTCATCAGCAAAGTGCAGGGCTGGATGCTCAGAAGAACGGGGTGATCAAGGAAAACTTCCTAGGTAATTCAGTCCCAACTGGAGGATGCCACGCCCACCATCATGAACCCCGAATCTCCAGACTGGCCTCAGCTGGGCAGGGCCAACCCACAGCCTGGCCCCACCCTAGGAAATTTGGCCTATCTGGGAACTCCCAACAGCCTAATGGCTGGTCGACTCAAAGCCACTCAGCTGTAGGAGAGGACAGAGGAAATGGTGACTGTTCCTACCAGGTTGTCCCACCACCTGAGCCTCCTCTCATGCTGGAGGAAGACTTACTGTCAGCTGCTAGAGCGGGTTTGTGGGACAGAAACGAACAGGCACAGCCTCTGATTCTTTTCTCCCCCAAGATCACTGATGTCTAAGAGCCCATCAGAGGCTTATAATTTTGCAATTTCTGTGTGTGTGTGTAGGGGACTCACACCTCCACATGGAAACCAAGGATTCCCCCAAAGTCTCACCTTGTTTCCTGCCTGTTGGCTCAATGTGGTCTCCCTCCCCCCACAACACCTTGCTGAACCCCAACACTCATGGTCACAGGATCTCCCTGTATGGGTTCCTTTCCTTCTTGCTCTCTCCTTGTATCGGGTGCCAGATTTCTGCTTCAGGTAAAGTCCCCGCTGTCTGCTCCTAGGAAGTTCTTCTTCTCCTCTCACTTGAATCTTTCTTGCTGCTCTAAGTCATCATCCTGTCCCCGGAAAATTGTTGGACTCTCTCTCAACCTTCCATACCCGACATCTTCAGGGTCTCCAAGATATGCCCTAAATATCTAGGTTCCAGATCTCAGGCTTCCAAAGAGGCTTTTGGGCTCCGAGGTTAACCAGGCGCTGAGGGGCCTGAGGGGCCTGAGGATCTGTGTAGGCTGCAAGGAGAAGGCAGTGGTTCCTGGGGGTGAGAATGGCCCAAGAACTCTTTGGACCTTTGTGCACACAGTGGTGTAAAAGTGTGATATGGCCTGATGAGAAGCTGGGGTTCGTGTGGTGAGGAAGTGTATGGAGGAAGGAATGAAACTGGACTGGTCTGAAATATCTGCCACCCATTCTCTTCCCTTCCCCTCTGGACCACCCATAGAGAATATGCTATAAGACAGGACCTGAGCCTGGAATCCTCTCGTTGCTGAGGGGGGTGTCCCCTCCATCCACCTCCACCGAGCCTGGCTCAGGACGCCAATACACGAACCGCCAAGGGCTAAGGCCACTGTACTCCTACCACAGCAGCCACACACAGCCTTGTACAACCCTTAACCCCTAGCTAGCACACCAAGCTGAATGCCCCCATTCTGGCAGATCTTAGCTCACACCTTCAAGCACCTGGGCCCCTCCAGTAAACCTGGTATTTCTGAAGCTTTGTCAACACATTTAGTCTACATTGATTAACTCACTTTTCCTTGTATTCCTATAATGGATCATGCCTTCTTTCCTAGAAAAGAACAGGGCCCCTCTGCACATCATGAAACAGAAACCAGAGTCCCTTGTACAACCCTTAACCCCTCATTAACCAACCACATCCACTTGCACTGAGATAACGTCTGTAGCTGGTACCATTGAATCTCCATGTTCCAGAAGTGTCACAGACCACTGTACTTCCTTAACTGAGGAATGGTCCTAAGTACCTTTAAAACTCCTGGGCCAGGAGAAGACCTCAGATCCATCATTTGGACAAGAGTCTGCTTCTCCCCATGGGCTCATAATTCTTTCCAATAAAAACACTTCTCTTGAGTATTAGCAGTTGGAGTGATGGACAGCTGAACTTGGGTTAAGGTAAAAAATTTGGCGAGCCAGGCTGGAGGCAATGTCCCTGTGGCATCCACCCAGTTCCTCTGAACTCTCAAGCTGGAGCAGCTGGTCTGTACCAGGCCAGGGCTTCTCCTTAGTCTCCTGGGCTAGTAACTTGACTATTGCAGGAGGTTAGCTGCTCCAGACTAGCTGCTCTTGGGGAGAGATTCTGAGGCATCTGTCCCTCCAGCCGCTCAGACTCTTTTTGTCTAGGAGAAACTCCCTGTTGATTCCTCACTGAAGCTGACTGCCAATTTTACCTTTTGGTTGGAGTGGAAAGGAGTATTTAGGGAAGCTGAGGAGATTCAGGACCAGGTCATGCCTTGGTGTGCACACCTACACAAGTTTCACAATTGTGATGCATTGTGTGCTGTTTTCGTTTCCATGCTTTTCCCATTTGAAAGCCTCAGCTTTCCTCAGAACCTAAAAGGGACATAAATAATGTTCACTTTATTTGGAAGTTGGAATAGTTCTGTATTGGTGTGTGTTTGCTGGAGTGGTTTAAATTTTTGTAGAATTGGAAGTTCCATCTCTACGCCAGCAGTTAGCCCACTGGACTGAAACTGGATTACATGGATGGAATATGTGCAGGAACCTATGAGTAATAAAGAGATAGTTTTTATTGTGGCATCACCTAGTCATGTATGTTAGATTCAGAGGAAAGATGACCATGAAATGGGTCTCTTCCTCCTATTGAGTTGTCTCCAAATAGAGCATCTGGGTTTGGCTTGTCTAAGCTTGTCTAGGGGGACCTTTTGTTCAGTCCGTGGAACTCGGACNTTGCTGGAGTGGTTTAAATTTTTGTAGAATTGGAAGTTCCATCTCTACGCCAGCAGTTAGCCCACTGGACTGAAACTGGATTACATGGATGGAATATGTGCAGGAACCTATGAGTAATAAAGAGATAGTTTTTATTGTGGCATCACCTAGTCATGTATGTTAGATTCAGAGGAAAGATGGCCATGAAATGGGTCTCTTTCTCCTGTTGAGTTGTCTCCAAATAGAGCATCTGGGTTTGGCTTGTCTAAGCTTGTCTAGGGGGACCTTTTGTTCAGTCCGTGGAACTCGGACTTTGAGGGAGGAACCAGAAACTAGGAAGCCATTTTGTTAAGTATGACCTGCTCCAAGTTTTGGGGAAAGGAAATGCCAGCAGAGGTACTCTGGGATTCCTGCAGTCATAGTTCTGTTTCTGTGTTGTTCCTCAACTTTTGCCCAGGAAGAGAATGAAAATACTCCTGATCCCAAAGAAAGTAGTCCTTTAGTTCATCAGGAAATATTTTAAATAAATGATGCAAAAGACCTATTTTTCTTCACCAGGAGGGAGTCAGAAGACCAAAAGAAGAAAGGAATGTTAGTCCAAACTTGACATCTGCCTCTGGCCTTTGTGGAGGCTCCCTTGCACCCCTGCCTGCTCCTCTGTCTTCTGTTTCCATTTCAGCATCAGCGGGACTTACATCACGGGCTCCTGTGCTCCTCCTACCTGGGATGTCAAAGGCTCCTGCTCGTCCTACCCTCAGTATCAGGGAGCAAGAAGCACCCCAATTAGAATTTAAATTTGTTGGTTCCATTCAAATTTAAGATACATCTTTAGAGATATCAGCATTAAACACAAAACTTTTATTCCAACAAGTTTTAGGAAAGGTCAAAGGAGCTCATGTTCTTTCTGTTGCCATTGGTCAGTGAAAAGGAAAGTTAACTAATGATTAATTATGTGTATTTCATAAGGTTTTCATGGGTAATTTTTAAGAGTAAGTTGGATGAAAATATAAAAAGGTTTTTAGCTTTCAAAATCTTTAAGGATATGAAAATTCTAAAGTTGTGCTAAGTAAAATGAAACATTGGGTTGATTTCATTGGATATCTAAGTCTTTTCCAAATAAGATAGAACACTAAAACATTGGTCATTGAAACCCCTTGTGAGTATTCTTTCCTCATGCCAAGTGCATTCGTTGCATAAGTTCAACAAGAAGGTGTTCTCCTTGTAACAGGACACCAGTGGAAACATTGGTTACTTTACCAAGGCTTTGACTAGAATGTCATGTTTGAGAGACTCATGCATAGACTCAGATATAATCAGATAGCTTTAAGGAACTAAGGTTGACTTTATGGGGCCATTAAAGCCCCTTGTAAATGCTGGCCTTATAACTTGTATACAGAATTCCCAGCAGCCTTACCAGGTGATTAAACAATATCATTTCCTGGCAGGTGCGGGACACCTCAGGATATTTGGGGAATCTGGAGGAGAGAGATTCACCCAAATCCACAAGTATCACAGGCAAATCTGATGGCAGGTATCTGGCTTGGCTTCTGGTCTCGAGGGACTATTAAAAATTCAATCGAGAGAGTCCTTATGAAAAGCTCCAGCAAAGGAAGTTTAAAAGGATCTATAAGGTCAATCATTATGCTTGCTGAGCTTATGTAAATAATGAGGTCACCATTGTTAAAACTGGACTTGTTTTTCAAAGGAATTAGTCTCTATTTGACTCTCTTTGGAAATGAGGGTGATTTTAGAAAGAAAATTTATGTTTCAATAACACAAATTTGTGAAAGTTAAATTGTAGTTCTGGTTGTCTTTGAATATTTGTTGTTTGCCTAAGCAAGAAAACTTGTAAATGTCAGAGAGTTTGTCACAGCATATAATTTGTCTCATCCATATCCAATCTTCATGCTTATTACTCTGTGGGGATAATAACAGGACCTCATGGCATATGATTTTTTGAAAAACTGAACAGTAGGATGTACTCCCTGACAATTGTGTACTTCAACTGTCACCTTGACCAGTTCTCTGTGGCTAGGATACAAAATTGTGTTTTAAAAGCTGTGCCTTACCTCACTTCATGGGATAAGCTCTCTGTGAACTTGTGGAAGTAGTGGATTGCCCCACTTTCCTTATGACTAGAAGGAGAATGCACTGAAGGATGCCAATAGCCCCACTTGCGCTTGCCAGTGACTCCTCAAATTCGTTCTGGTCTTTTTTTGGTGTATATTTTAAGTTTTGTTTAAACATTTATGTATTTTTGAGAGACAAAGAGAGACAGAGCATGAGTGTTAGAAGAGCAGAAAGAGACAGGGAGATATAGAGTCCAAAATAGACTTCAAGCTCCGAGCTGTCAGCACAGAACCTGATGCATGACTAAAACGCATGAAATGTGAGATCATAACCTGAGCTGAACTCGGACACTTGACTGACTGAGCCACGCAGGCGCCCCTCATATTTGGATATTGTTAAGCCTAGATATGAGGCAAAGAGGGCTCTTTTTTTTTAAATTATTTTAATGGTTTATTTATTTGTGTGTGTGTGAGAGAGAGAGACAAAGAGAGACAGCAGGGGAGGGTCAGAGAGAAAGGGAGACACAGAATCTGAAGCAGGCTCCAGGCTCCAGGCTCTGTGATGACAGCTCACAAACCATGAGATCATGACCTGAGCCAAAGTCGGATGATTAACTGACTGAGACACCCAGGCAACCCAAAGAGGGCTCCAGGTTATGTAATCTGANGACCTGCAGTGGCACCTCGTATGAAATAAAGACTTTAATGGCTTTAAAAAAATCACTATGTTTATCACAACATGGTGCATGGAAATATAGTAGGTGGTGATGAAATAACATTGTATGATGAGAGATGGTCACTACACTTGTGAGAATATCATAAGGGATAGAATTGTTAATTATTTTAATGGTTTATTTATTTGTGTGTGTGTGTGAGAGAGAGACAAAGAGAGAGAGCAGGGGAGGGTCAGAGAGAAAGGGAGACACAGAATCTGAAGCAGGCTCCAGGCTCTGTGCTGACAGCTCACAAACCATGAGATCATGACCTGAGCCAAAGTCGGATGATTAACTGACTGAGACACCCAGGCAACCCAAAGAGGGCTCCAGGTTATGTAATCTGACCAGTTTTATTTTAGTTCTGTCACTATCACCTCTGTTCCATCTAAAAGGAAAGATGCCACTGTCAGTGCCTGTCAGTTTCTTCCTGATATCTCACCACCATGCCCCTTACTGTTTCCATAACTTACTCCCTCACAGATGCTGCCCATAAAACTCATCTCCCCATGTCTTCAAAGTTGGATCCATGATCCATGGGGAGGGAGGCAGACAGCTTTTCTGTAAGAAAACAACATGGGTTCAAGTATGAGAGGGAAATCCTCAATAAACATGTGGCTTTGCTGTTGTAGAGCCTGTTCTGGGAGAGATTTACAACTCAAAGGCATTCTCCTGAAAGAGATGGGTCACAGGAGTATCTGCTCCAGTGACAAGATCAACTCATGTGCTGGGGAATGGAGGATCAGGGAATTTATTAGCAATTTACTCTCTATTTTCAATCACTCAAGTTGTGGTTGAAAGGGGATAAAGTAGGAAAGTAAAGCAGTTACAGGAGAAGTGATTCTGACTGAGGCTTCCCCTTTTCTCTCAACCCCTAATCCAGTGAACTTTCTTCCTTCCTCTGTCTCCCATCCCCCAATCTTCCTACTTTTGAACAAAGCTCTAAAGCAAATCTGCCCACATTCACCTACATTAAGGTCAGCTCTCCCACCAGAATCTTCCCTGACCTTCCCTGAGCCACATGCGCTATCCTGTCTACCTCAGAAGCAAGCCAACAATGCTGCTGACCACTGAGGGAGAAACTGCAGAGAGGATATTCAGCTGGGAACTAGACTATGAGTACAGCTTATAGATTATGAATTCTGCCTCAGATACAAATCTGAGCTCCCTGGGGTCAGGAGTCAGCTTCCCCATTCCCCCCTCTCCATGTGTGTTCTCGTCTCAGTCTTCCTTTTCCACTTCAAAGCGGTGCTCATTCTTTCCCACCTCTTTTCCGTGCACCCATAACATGAGGTCCTTTGCCAGACCTAAACCTGCTTCTTCTCATCTCAGGTACTGGCCCTGGTACAGGTGTAAGAAAATCTACCTCCTGCTTGAGGTACAGGAAGTGGACCTGCTTGGAAAAGAACTGGGCTGTTTGACTTCAAGGGCTCTGTAGGTACCATTACTCCAAATTGCGTGTCCATGTCTGAGGATCAGATGTGTGTCTTGTGTGTGCCTTGAGCATCTAGAAGGAAGTATAGTTCTTCCTCTCTGAACAGCTATCTCTCAAAACAAAGTAGGGAGTGTCCTCTAGGCACAAATCTGGATTATGGAGCAGAGAGGTAGGGTCCCTCTTGAAGAAGATGTACAGACTTTACTCGTGGGCAGGATACCACCTGTAGAGAAGCTTCCCAATGCAGTGGGAAGGCTGAAGAGAGCTAAGGGCTTCAACTTGAATTAGAGGAAGTTACGGTAACCCCAGTAAGAATTTCTCAACAGCCTGTGGTGTCCCTCAGCACGACCAAGGAGGCCAGGCTCTTTGTGTGAAGGGGAACCATTCCTCTTGATGTAGGCTAACCAAAACATGTTATCCCAACAGGAAGCAGGGTCAGGAAAGGGTTAATGAGTATAAATGCATCCGGGATGTCGTTTATACTGTACCGGTTTTACACCATTTTTGATGGTAGTAAATTTTGAATTATACCTTACAGGTATAATTATACCTTACAGGAGACTCAACTTGGGTGAAGTTTTTAAAAGATTTGTTACAATAAAGTGAATGTTGGTTATTAAATGTTCTCCTTAAAAGAATACCCTGTTCATTGTAGTAATATGGCATGTTGTCTATGTAATATTTTGATTTTTATCTTAAATAATAAATTTAGAGTTTTAATAAATTGAATCTTGTAAATTAAAAAAGCAAAAGGAAAGGGAAAAAGAAGACAGCTATGCTAACTCTGACAAAAAAGAACAGTGGAGATCAAAGGAAATANCCAGCGAGCACGCACACACACACCGCCCCCCATAATCAGACAGTCTAAGAAATATGCTTGTTTATAAACCTACCTAGAAAAGACTACCCCAATACTTGCTGCATATTTCCACTCAAATTTAAACACATATGTCCATATCCTAGGCACATACATGACTTTCAATGAGGTGCTTTATAAATATATATGCCCAGCCTCACCCCGTTTCCAAGCTCCTGACTGCACGGTGGGGCAGAGGGAAGGTGCATGAAGAAATGTCTGAGTAGAAGCCTGCACGTGTGACTAAGTGTGTCTCCAACTACACTCCACAAAACAAAGAGAAAGGGTTTTCTCATGACTCACTATTTATAATTATCCACTGCCCTTCAATCACCTCTATGCCATCAGGTTTTAGTGATCACCTACCCCTTTTCTAGCCACTAGCCCACAGAAAGTATAGCTCAAGGCTTATGGGCATAAGCCTTGCTCAAATTCGGCACAAATCCTGGCTTCACGACTCACTTTGCACAAATTATTTAACCTCAGAATTAGTTTCAACTTTTGTAAGAAGAGCAAAACAGTAGTGACCTCAAACAATTCTTGTATTAAATCGGTGATTACATAAAATATTTGGGACAAAGTATTAGGCATACTACTAGGCAAATGGCAGTTATTATTTTTGCCATTATTTTGGGGGCGTTGCAGATATAGAGAAGTCATACAGAAAAGTGAAGTTCTTTTTCCCTCAGGAGGTTTTTAAATCTTAAATTGGGACAAGATAAATACATAGAGAAAGGAAGGACATGGAAACCTAAAATGTTTATTTTAACCCTAACATACCATTTATTCTCCTAAATCCAAGCCCTCTTTTAAAAATTTTCAGATTTCAATCCTCTGATAAATTGGTTTTTCCTTCTGTCATTTATCTTCCCCAGGCATCCCCACCTCATATACACCAAACTACCACCCCAGCCTTTTATTTCAGGAGTTGACTGGAGAATTCTTGACATGAAGAAGATGTTCAGAGTTCATTTTGTGCATTGCCCTGTTTCTGTTCAGGGGCCCATCTGAGGCATTCCAAACCCAAGAGAGACAGCAACGTGCATGGCCAGAGAGCCTGCTCGCTCCCATCTCCCCTGGTCACTGTCTAATCTCAGAAATTCTTCCTTAACTTTTAGCTCAATCTGTTTTCCTTCCATACTGGCGTCTCTTTACACTGATTCTGTTTGAGGATGAGGTCCACAAACCCTCAAAGGCTGAGGAAAATACTCAAATGCCCACCTGGTAACATTGTTGCATTGCCGCCCAGGCCTCTGTAATTAGAGGTCTCATACATTTAGTCATTAACCATTTAAAAAGCTCAAAGTTTGGAACAGCATGGAAAGTTTTGTTTGTTTGTGGTTTGTTTGTTTTTTTGCTTCTCACGTCAGTGAAATACAGCCANACAATTTATTTTTGTTTTCATTTTTGTTAAAAATATTCTTCCTTAATTTTTAGTGTACTATATTTACTTTTTTGTAAATGTTTCAAATTGTATTTTTCTTCCAACGTTACATTTTATTCTGTTTAATTTTACTCATTTTTCAAATTTTCACACACTTTCCTCTTTTCCCTTTTTTTCTTTCTTATCTTTCCTTTTGTTCTCTAATCTACAAGCTCCTTTCAACAACCAAAGGAAAACACACCTAGGATCTATCATCATTTATTTAATACTTTTGTGTGTTGTTTTTAATTAAAAAAATTTGTTTTTACCTTATTGATTCCTTTTCTTTTTTCAAAATGACAAAACAAAGGAATTCACCCCAAAAAGAAAGAGCAGAAAGAAACGACAGCTAGGGACTTAATCAAGACAGATACAAGCAAGATGCCTGAACAAGAATTTAGAATCAGGATAATAAGAATATGAGCTAGGATTGAAAATAGTTTAGAATCCCTTTTTGTGAAGATAAAAGAAGTAAACGCCAGTCACAATGCAATAAAATACGCTATAACTGAGCTACAGTCTAAAATGTATATCACAGCGGCAAAGATGGAATAGGTCTAGCATGAATCAGTGATATAGAGGACAAACTTATGGAGAGTTATGCAGCAGAGTAAAAGAGGGAGACAAAGCCAAAAGAGTATCATTTAAGAATTAGAGAAATCAGTGACTCATTAAAAGGGACAACATCAGAATCATAGGGGACCTAGAAGATGAAGAGAGAGAAAAAGGGGTAGTAAGGTTATGTGAGGAAATCATAGAAGGAAACTTTCCTAACCTGGGAAGGACACAGACATCAAAATCAAGGAAGCCCAGGGGACTCCCACTATATTCAACAAAAACCGACCATCAAGTAGTCAAATTCACAAAATGCTCAGGCAAGGAAAGAATCCTGAAAGCAGAAAGGGGGAAAAAAATAGTTCTTAACCAGCATGTGAAGGCAGATCAGGTTTTCAGCAGACCTATCCACAGTAACTTGNGAACAGAAACGACAACTCTACAGGCTGCATAATGGCAATAAATTCATTTTTTTCAGCACTCCCTCCAAATGTCAATGGACTCAATGCTCCAAT
>NW_027531994.1:0-4690 GCF_008692635.1 Crocuta crocuta
TCTTTAAAAATTAGAAAAATAAAAGGGAGCATCTGACATTCTCAATAGAACAGAATATAGAATTACTGCAGTTTAATACATTTTACAGAAAAATACTTGTGACAGTCACAACTCATGAATTATAAAGATAAACTGTTGAAAGTTAACAGAGATGCCGATGATCAAGAAATCCTGAAATCCTGAAATACACTGCATAAAGCAAAGAATAAAAAATGAAGATCTTGAGCTTGCATTGACTGAATGGGCTCAGAGAGAAAGTGTTCAATTTATGAACTCTCGATCTTATTATTTTTTGTTATGAAATAAACTAAAATAAACCACAAAGACCCAAATTGGAAGGTGAGTGTGTGTAGAATGTGTGAGTCTAGAGTTTTTAGAAGCAGCACAGTATAAACCAGTGTTTTCTGTATCAACACTCTTGACATCTTGGACAAGATATCTTTTGTAGGAAGGCTGTTCTGTACATTGTAGGATGTCTACTGTACCATTAGCCTCTACCTAGTAGATGTCAGTAAAGAGCACCAGGTGACAACCAAAAATGGCTCCAGACATTGCCAGATGTCCCCTGGAACAGGCAGGGCAAACCTGTCCCCAGCAGAGAACCACTGTTACACCACCTGAAAAATCTGTGGTGAAAAGCCCATGTTAATTATAAGACAGCTGAGAATTACATTGAAATTTTTGCCAATATTGTATCTGATAAAGAAAAAACTTTGAAACTGAACAAACTGATTTTGCAAGAAAATAATGGCTCTTCACTGAGACCAGATTCTGAGAAAAAAACAAAAAACCATTCATAGCACCTAATAGAGTATCAAAAGCTACTATGAATTCTAACCAAAGACGATTGCTCTTGGGTGTGCTAATGCTTCAGGCTTACCCAAATATTTCCTGATACTGGAAAAGCCAAAATCCAGGATGTCTGAATGGTGTAAATATTTAACTTGTGCATTATTTTTCAAGAAAGATAATTTTCTATCAATGGCCTACGTTCATGACAGGCAAGCTAGACTGTGAGAAACTTGTAAGTTACTTGTCCCCATAGAATTGTTCCACATATTGTACTTCTCAAATTCTTGAAAAAATTAAAGCTTTGGCTTCTAATTCTCCCCCATTGCAACACCAAGTACGACATCTTTGTTGAAATCTTGTGACCAACACATTTTTCTAATCCCATGAAGATCAAGTATAAAAAAATGTTAAACTCTGTTCTTGATGCAGTTTACAGTGGCCTATGAATCCACAGATTTCTGGAATAAATTAGTGGCCAGTGTTTATGACAAAGCTAATAATTAATAAATCAGCCCAAAAAACTGCTTAGCAAGACTTTGGGCTACATTCATGTTCACAAATGAACTACCAGATGAAGATATTGAAAACTATCATGTCATTAACGAGAAAATATTATATCAAATTTCAATGTATGTAAACGTTTATATAAATAAGTCCCAGGATTAAGAAGTGCACTTGTAAGATGAGCACCAGGTAGCATATGGTCGTGTTAATCACTATACTGTACCTCTGAAACTTATATTGCACTATATGCTAACTGTAATTTAAATGAAAACTTAAAAAAATATTCTTTACCTAAATATATACCTGTAATCATAAAACAAACAAACAAACAAATAAATAAGTCAAAGGTACTGACATTAAGAACTACTGAGCACTGGTGATGGGGCCACGTTGGGCATTCCCTGAGTGATGGAAACATGGTAGTGGTGATGGAGAGCACTCCCCAACTTGCTCCCTGCACGCCAGTGTCTCCTGCCTTCCTTCTGTCCCTGACACTAGCAAACTTCTTCTACACTTGGCCTTTATCCTGTTCTCTCACCCTACAACACTTGTCCCTTGCATCCTTCACATGGCTGGCTTCTGTCATCAGTCTGGCCTCAACTCAATGTCACCATCTGAGGGAGAGCTCCCTACACGCTTGAACTGAAGTCAGGTGAATCCAGTTCTCTCTGTCTCAAAACCAGGTGTATTTTTCTTTTCAGAGTACTTATTGTTGTCAGAAATGTTTTCATTGTTAAATATTTATTGGCTTTCTCCTCTGCCATTACATAAAATCCATGATGGTAGTGATCTTTAGCCCTTTCAAATTAATTCACTGAGCTCAGAGCAGAGCCTACTACATAGTAGCTGCTCAAAAATATGTGATCTGAATGGATAAATCCAGGGCTCTGTGAGCCAGTCATTGTGAGGATCCTAGAAAGCCAGATGGGTTTTACACTCCAACATTCTTTTATTCTGTTGATATATTATATCCCCTCCATTGCCTGTGTGAACTTCAGACAAACTACCTCCTTCTCCTTCTACTGTTGGAAAATATATCACAGGTAAGGAAAAGGTGATTTTAAGAAAGAAGGAAAAATTCATTAAGTTTTCACTCATCCTGTAGATCTGTGATAGTGCTGAGGGCTGTGCGTACACTGGGGATGCTCAGTAACGGTGATGACATAGTGGGGAAAGAATAGTGAGGATCTGGAAGTGAAGGCAACCAAACATGGCTAATTAAAGAAAGCAGAACACAAAGAATGAGCCTATGCCATTTAGGGCCAATACCTCAGTGAGCCAAAAAATCCATTTGACCTACATATTTTCTTTCAGACGTATTAAATGTAAACAACCTTCACACTCTCTACATCTTGCTCAGGATATATAGTTCAAACCATATCAAATTCCTGATATTGACTAGTTTACCTACAAAACCATAATTTCATATAATTTATCCTATACGAGTTGAATCCCTTCCTGTGGCTCAGGCCACAGAATGCAAAGGCTCAGGAGAAATGGACTTTAGGAAGGTTCAACATAGATTCGTAATGAAAAATTAACTTGTGCCAGGTTCTCAGAAGATATCTTAAAATCTTTAAGACAGCAAAGAACACCCGTATATGCTTCTCCTTACAGTGCCATTTCAGGTTCTAAGGATCTCTGCTGTACCTCCAGGGTGAGAAATAGAGATAAAACTAGCCCCAACTTCTGTCAGAGAACCTTCAGTACAGGGATAAAGGCCTTGTAAACTTTGAGGTTCAGGAGAAAGGAAAGGAGATAATGGGAGAGACCTCTTGATACAGCCTCCTCACATATTACAGAGAGGCACCAACATAACTAATCCTGGGAAGACCTAACACAGGGTCTTCTAGGAGAGAATTTTCTAGTTCCTTTTCATCTGTCTACTTTTCTGAGAAGTTTTCTTATTTTCTAGCATAACTCAACATAATAAAGGGAACCAATTGCTGGGATTAATTTGAAATCATTATTTATAAAGTCTTCTCAAGACCCTGATGGAATGAGACTCAAACCTGAGAGCTTTGACTGGGAGAGAGTTGAGAAGAAACGGCCTCTATATATGGAGGTCCCTTACACAGCTCTTGTAGAGAGGCAGGCATGCAGGCTCCTTTTCTTTTGCTTAGAATTGGGGACCTATATGATAAAGGAGGGCAATCATTAAAGAAAATGTCACAATTTTCTAAGGGACATGGCCTGGACACAGGAGCAAAACTCCTTTCTTTCTTCCCCCCACTCCACAATAGCTCACCACCCAAGGAATGCACTTACGTGGTATATCCCTTCCCGAAGCCAGGGGAGGGCTCAGCAGCATCAATAGCAACACCAGAGTTGTCATCAAGGTGCCTCCCAGGAAACACAGACACACCATGCTGGAGCACAGGGGGCTGGGGAACTGGCAAGTCTCAGTCAGTGAGAACTAAGACCCTCCTTTAGCCACCTCCTAAATAATGCCAACCAAGGAATTTGTTTCTCTGTTTCTGGATTGGGTAATCTAGATATTGAGAACCAATAAGCATCACAGACATATTGCATCATCAGGTGCTGGTCAGGATTCAGTATTAAGAGCCCCTTCTGAAACTTTGATTTCCTTAACTAGAAGGATTATTTTAATTTAGTACTTGAAAGTTTTGATCCAATTGTTATTGGGCCCCTATTGTGAGCCAGCTCTCTGCTGGGCAGTTATGTGCACAAAAGTTTGAGTCTTTTAGGAGTATTCGTGTCTCTCCCATGAAGAAAGAATTGTTTTGACAAATGTTTGTGTGAGTGTTTTCGGAGCTCAGGGAGTGGAGGGAAGATGATTGCTAGTCAGGACACCTTTGATCTGGACCTTATCACACCATCACTTACTGTAAATTTGGGGAAATTACTTAACATTAACCTTGAAATGAAGGCACTGCAGTCTTTCTGGCACTCTGATACGAGAAAGTGGTGTGATTCTCTGGACAGTTCAAGCAAACAGCAGCATCCCCTGATAACTGATGATATAATAGAAATATAGCTCTTGATTAGAGTATTGTCTGTATCTCCTTATAGGTAGGTAGCTTTGATAAACTAAAAGAAATTGGATTTAGTCATTACTTAACCTAAGTACAAAGGTGTTTCAAGTTTGTCTATCGATGCTGTCATTGAGTTTGGTGCACCTCCAGAATATGCGTAGACAAAGGGGCTTAGAAAACATGACCTCTATGGAATGGAAGGTCTTGAAGATTCCTTTGTATAACAGTTAACCTATCAAAGTGATAAGGCCAACTCTCTAAATCAAAGTATACAGGAGGTTGATACTTTGATAAAGGACTCAAAGTCATCCGCCAGGATACGAGGTCGGCTTAAGAATAACTAATATTTTGGGCAAGGGGGCAAGATGGCGGAGAAGTAAGGAGCTCCGTACTTGCAC
>NW_027531995.1:0-35955 GCF_008692635.1 Crocuta crocuta
AAAATATTAAAAAAAAAAAAAAAAAAAAAAGAACTTGTATCCAGAATATATAAATAACTCTTAACACTTAATAATAAAAAGGCAAATAGACCAATTTAAAAATAGGCCAAGGATCTGGACAGACAACTCTCCAAGGAACACAAAAATAGCCAATAAACACACACACACACAAAAGATGCTCAACATCATTAGTCATCAGGAAAATGCATATCGAAATCACAATGAGACACCCACTAGGATGGCTAACATAAGAGTTATACATTCAAAAGTGTTGGTGAGGGTGTGGAGAAATCACAACTTTCATACAATACTGATGTAAATATAAAATGGTACGGACACTTTGGAGTCTGGGACTTCGTCAAATGTTTAAATGTGGAGTTACCACATGACCCAGCATTCTATTCCTAGGCTCATACCCATGAGAAATAGAAACATATGTCCACACAAAAATTTGTTCATGAATGTTTAAAGCAGCATTATTTTTAATAGTCAAAAGGTGGAAGCAACACAAATGTCCATCAATGAATGAATGAATGAATGGATTTAACAAACTGTAGTATATTCAAATAATTCAATTATATATGGCCATAAAAAGGAACAAAATGCTGATACGTGCGACAACATTGATGAGCCTTGAAAGCATTACGCGAAGTAAAAGAAGTCACTCATAAAAGATCATATATTATGATTCCATTCCTATAAAATGTGAAAGAGAAATCTAAGAAGCATAAGTATCTTGGTGGCTGCTTAGGATTGGGGGTGAGAGAAAAAAGAAAAGATAGTTTGGAGATAGTTAATGGGCACAGGTTTTCTTTCTTAGATGATGAAAACATTCTAAAAATCATGGTAATGGCTGCATATGTCTGTAAACATACAAAAACCCCCACATCAAATTGTACACTTCCGTTAGGTGGATTGTACATGAATTATCTCCAAAAAGCTGCTAATAAAAAGCTGCTATTGGGTTAAATAATATGTAGGACATGATATTTATGCTATATCATTTAAAGTTTACAAGTAACAGGAAACAAAAATTTTAATGTTTATGAATACAACATATGTCTTAGAAATAACTTAGGAAGAAACACTTTTATTCAACATAGTCCTGGAAGGTCTAACCATAGCAATCAGACAAAAAAAAATGATAAAAAATAAAAGTCATCCAAATTGGAAGGAAAAAGTAAAACCGTAACTATTTGCAGATGACATGACGCTCTATATAGAAAATTCTAAAGACTCTGCTAAAAACTATTAGAACTAATAAATGAATTCAGTAAAGTTGCAGGAATTAAGATGCAGGAATGTGTTGTTTCTATATACTAGAAAAGAAGCAAAAATTTGAAAGAAAAATTAAGAAAATGAGCCCACTTGTGATTGCACAAAAGACAAAATGCTTAGGAATAAATTTAAGAGAGGAGGTCAAAGACCTGCACTCTGAAAACATTGATTAAAAAAATTGAAGACAATACAAACATATGGAAAGATATTCCATTCCATGATCATGGAATGGAAGAATTAATATTATTAAAATTTCCATTCTACCCAAAGCAGTCTACAGATTCAGTGCAATCCCTATCAAAATACCAACAGCATTTTCCACGGAACTAGAGAAAACAGTACTAAAATCATAAAATTTGTATGGAACACAAAAGACTTCAAATAGTCAAAGCAATCTCGAAAAAGAAGACAAAATTAGAGGTATCACATCCTGATTTCAAAATATACTGCAAAGCTATAGTAATCAAAACAGTATGGTATTGGGGCACTTGAGTGGCTCTGTCAGTTAAGTGTCTGTTAATCTTGGTTAGGGTCATGCTCTCTCAGTTCATGAGTTTTAGCCCTGCGGTGGACTCCATGCTGACATATAGAGCTTGCTTGGGATTTTCTCTCTCTCTCTCCCCCCCCCCCTCACTCATTCTCATCCTTTCTCCTCAATATAAATAAGTATTTTTTTAAAGTATGATACTGGTGCAAAAATAGATACAGATCAATGAAACTGGATAGAAAGCCCAGAAATAAACCCATGATTATATGGTCAATTAATCTATGACAAAGGAGGCAAGAATATATAATGAGGAAAAGACAATCTGCTCAATAAATGCTGCTGAGAAAATCAAACAGTTACATGCAAAAGAATGGACCTGGAGCACTTTCTCACAGCATACACAAAAATAAACTCAAAATAGATTTTTTTTTATTTTCATAAGACCCAGACCTTTGTCTCTTTTTTTCTTTTATAGTTTATTGTCAAGTTGGTTTCCATATAACACCCAGTGCCCATCCCCAAAAGTGCCCTCTTCCATGCCCATCAACCCCCTTTCCTCCCCCACCCCTATCAGCCCTCAGTTTGCTCTCAGCATTCAAGAGTCTCTCATGGTTTGCCTCCCTCCCTCTTCCCAACTATTTTTCCCCTTTTCCTCCCCCATGGTCCTCTGTTAAATTTCTCCTGTTCCATTTATGAGTGAAAACATATGGTATTTGTCCTTCTCTGCCTGACTTATTTCACTTAGCATAACACCCTCGAGTTCCATCCATGTTGCTACACATGGCCAGATTTCATTGTTTCTCATTGCCATGTAGTATTCCATTGTATAGATAAACCACATCTTCTTGATCCATTCGTCCATTGATGGACACTTAGGCTCTTTCCATGTTTTGGCTATTGTGGAGAGTGCTGCTATGAACATTGGGGTACATGTGTCCCTATGCATCAGCATTTCTGTATCCCTTGGGTAAATTCCTAGCAGTGCTATTGCTGGGTCATAGGGCAGTTCTATTGTTACGTTTTTTTAGGAACCTCCACACTGTTTTCCAGAGGGGCTGCATCCATTAACATTCCCACTAACAGTGTAGGAGGGTTCCCGTTTCTCCACATCCGCACCAGCATCTATAGTCTACTCAAAAAAGATTAAAGATCTAAATGTGAGGCCTGAAGCTGTAAAACTCTTTAAGAAAACAGAGGCCCAGAATCTGTGTCTCCCTCTCTCTCCAACCCTCCCCTACTCACACTGTCTCTCTCTCTCAGAAATAAGTAAAACGTTTTAAAAGGGGGGGGGGGGCGCCTGGGTGGCTCAGTCGGTTAAGCGTCTGACTTCGGCTCAGGTCATGATCTCACGGTTCGCGGGTTTGAGCCCCGTGTCGGGCTCTGTGCTGACAGCTAGCTCAGAGCCTAGAGCCTGTTTCAGATTCTGTGTCTCCCTCTCTCTTTGACTCTCCCCTACTCACACTGTCTCTCTCTCTCAGAAATAAATAAAACATTAAAAATAAATAAATAAAACAGAGGCCTTAGCAACATTTTTCTATTTTCTTAGCAAAAGTTTCATTTTCTCTGTCAAAAATAAATAAAAATATTAAAATTTCTTTAAAAATAAATAAGTCACAAGGATGTAAAGTACAACATAGGGAATCTAGTGAAAAATATTGTAGGGGCGCCTAGGTGGCTCAGTTGGTTAAGTGTCGGATTCAATTTTAGCTCAGGTCATTATCTCACAGTTCATGGAATTGAGCCCCATGTGGGGCTCTGCACTTAGTGTGGGGCATGCTTGGGTTTCTCTCCCTCCCTCTCCTCCTGCCCCTTCCCTGCACTTTCCCTCAAAAAAAAAAAAAGGAGAAAAAATATGTATTTTAATTACATTGTATGATAGCAGGTGGTAACTGCATTTACTGCGGTAAGTTTGGCATAATGTATACAGGTGTCAAATCACTATGATATATATCTGAAACTAAAATGACATTGTATGTCAACTATAGTTTATGACAAAAATTTTTTAAATAATAATAATTTAGGCAGGAAGACACATTTCAAGATAATGGGTTAGCTTTGGGAAAAATAAAAAGCCAGTGAGTAAAATTGCAAAGGGGCTTCAACCACATCTGTAATACTGTATTAAATATTAAAGCCAAAGCAAAATAATTATGTAAAAGCACAGTGGTCTTCTTTAACATTTTTAATAAATCCTTTTTGTTAGCTTTAGTAAGAGCCAACTTACTAAAGCAGCAATTATTCTAAATGCTAAATGGATACTGCCAAAGTTTATCTAGAAACAGAAAGTCTATGAAATACCTCTACTTTGCACATTTTAAACAGAAATACGGACCTGGGTCTACAGTTAATGAGGACTTGCTGTACTTTACATTTTTTTATCTCTTTAGTCTCTTTTCCAAACTCTTTGCAGTCTCTATCCTACTTTACTAAAGACCATTGACCAAAAATAGATGTAATATAATCTAACAAATGTCTAATCAATGGAGTGATTTTCATATTATTTTTATCCAGTCCAGACTCTGACACTTTGCTCCCACAAATAACCTGGACTATACATACTCTGGTTCAGATTGCCGATATTCTAGTAGGTCCTCTGGGTTAATGCTGAGCCACAGACAACAACTGTGCATTCTGATCTAAAAGCTGTAAGACAGAATTTGCTTTGCTAGATTTCTAGGTCCCACAATATGAAAATTACAACTCCTCCAGAATATTTCAAGTGCCTCTTGCAGAGTCAAAAATCCACTCCAGATCTCCTGTAACTATGGTACAGTCATTTTAGTGAAGTTCTTCAAAACTTTGTTTTCTCCTCTCTCCCTCCCTCTCCTTGCCCCTGGTACATGTGCCATGGTTCTGAGACAGACACCATATTGCCCTGGCAGAAGAGACCATCAGTAGATTACAGATAATGCCTGAAATGTCTTTGCAACAGATTTTCCCAGTTTCAAACAAACAAACAAAAAAGAATTTTTTTTTTTTTTTACTGTGCTGGCTTTCCAGAAAACACCCACAAATTTAATAATGGACAAATATTTAAAAGTTAATATTTGCTTTTAATAAACAGGATTTAAAACTCTTTTTAGAATGCGACTAAAGTGTTTCTGAAAGTGTTTATTTCATGGACAATTTGCATTTTGCATGAGTGAGTTCTTGTTTCTTCCCAGTGACCAGAAATATACCCTAGGTCAATCTGGAAACACACAGAATACAGTCATCAAGAGTGATTTATGTCACCATAAATATAACAGATATGAATTGCCTCCCAATTCTCAAATACATATATTTCAAAATAAATCCCATTTGAGCCAACCCCTCCTCTGCTCTTAAGAAGACTGAAAACACATTAAGTATCTGAGTGTCTGTGGAGTTTCAAGGATACCATCTTCTCTCAGGTAGATCATGTAGATGGCCTTACCAGGCAAAATGAGGAGGGGAACGTGATTCTCAGTCCATGTGGATATCTTCAGCCATGGGAAGGCAACTGGTCTCTTTCTTTTTTTTTTTTTTTTTAAGTTTATTTATTTATTTTCAGAGAGCACAAATCAGGGAGGGACAGGGAGAGGGGGAGAGAGAGAGAATCCCAAGCAGGATCCTCACTGTCAGTGTGGAGCCTGATGCAGGGCTCAAACCTATGAAGTGTGAGATCATGACCTGAGCTGAAGTCAGCTGCTTAATTAACTGAGCCACCCAGATGTCCCAGGACACTGGTTTCAACAGTAAATCACTCCTTTCATGCCAAGTTTGGCCAAGGAAGCCTTTACCACTGTCAGAGGGCCAAGTAGTTGATGGTCAGGCCTCTCCATGACCTTCCTAAGGCCCTACAACTTCACAAGGTCACAACAGTCCCCCTACAGGGGCCCATCTGTTTTCTTCAAACAGATCTGGAAACCTTCCATTTCCCTTCTCTATCTAAAACGCAGGTAGACAGAATGCCTCTGCCTACTTCCTACTTCAACAACTTATCCTTCCCCCCACAAAACCCTGTCTCAATTTATCCTCACCACCCCCTTGCAAAGTCCCCCCTTTCTAAGACATACATACAAAGATAGTTTACACCCCATCTCCCTCACTCCCCAAGGATCTCTCCCTCTTGGGGAAGTAGGAGAGGAGACAACAGAGGAATTATACTTTTTCTCTGGCAAGTTTATGAGACAGAGAGAGAGATTTGTTTTAGTAAATCACAGTTTTATAGAAGATACAGACTACCTGAGAGAGACGTAAGATGGTGGAGAAGTAGGGAGCTCTGTACATTTCACTCGCCCCCATCTCTCAAACAGAGAAGGTCTGAAGCCATAGGAACCCTTACAAAATCCAGTAGTTTGGGAGGAAAAGGAGACAGAGTCCGCTGAGAACACCTTATAGTGTGAGTGCGAACTGGAGAAGATAGAAACGGGCTGAACTGGAGATGCAGGGGGTAGAGGGGGGATCCCCCTTTGCGGGGAGCCATGGTGAATCTAGGGGAAAAATAGAAAGAGTAGCCAAAACTGCCCAAGATACTGTCCCTGTCTCTGGAGAAGAGAAAAACCTCTGCTCGGGACACAGAAAGATCCGGTTTCCTGCTGTCCAGCTGACTCTAGGTGGACACACTCATCCCAGGC
Source organism: Crocuta crocuta (assembly GCF_008692635.1). Lineage (NCBI taxonomy): Eukaryota > Metazoa > Chordata > Mammalia > Carnivora > Hyaenidae > Crocuta > Crocuta crocuta. Next base: position 6,364 of record NW_027531995.1, read on the forward strand.
GACACCAGGAGAAACTGCTTCTCACTAAATGCCCCAATCAAAAGATATAGGGTAGCAGAATGGATAAAAAGACAAAATCCATGTATTTGCTGTCTCCAAGAAACTCATTTTAGACTGGAGGACACCTTCAGATTAAAGTAAGGGAATGGAGAAATATCTACCATGTTACTGGAAGTCAAAAGAAAGCTGGAGTAGCTATATTTATATCAGACAAACTGGACTTTGAAGTAAAGACAGTAACAAGGGATGAAGAAGGGCATTATATAATAATTACAGGATCTATCCATCAGGAAGATCTAACAATTATAAATGTCTATGCACCAAATATACCAAACAATTAATCACAAACAGAAACAATCTTATGGATAAGAATGTGCTAATAGCAGGGGACTTTAATATTCTACTTACAGCAATGGATAGATCAACTAGACAGAAAATCACTAAAGAAACAATGGACTTGAATGACACATTGGACCAGATCAATTTGACAGATATATTTAGAACTCTACATCCTGAGGCTATGGAATTCACTTTCTTCTCAAGTGCGCATGGCACATTCTCCAAGATAGATCACATACAGGGACATAAAGCAGCCCTCAATAAACATAAAAGAATTGAGATCATACCACGCACACTATCAGATCACAATGCTATGAAACTCGAATCAACCACAGAAAGAAGTCTGGAAAACCTCGAAAAACATGGAGGTTAAAGAACACCCTACTAAAGAGCAAATGGGCCAATCAGGCAATTAGAGAAGAAATTTAAAAATATATGGCTGTTGCTGTTCAGTTCTCCCAGCACCATCTGCTAAAGAGGCTTTCGTTTTCCACTGGAGGCTCTTCCCCGATTTGTCAAAGATTAGCTGGCCATACATTTCTGGGTCCAATTCTGAGTTCTCTATTCTATTCCTTTAGTCTATGTGTCTGTTTTTGTGCCAATACCGTACTGTCTTGATGATTACAGCTTTGTAGTAGAGGCTAAAGCCTGGGATGGTGATGCCTCCCATTTTGGTTTTCTTCTTCAATATTACTTTGGCTATTCGGCCAACAGACACATGAAACGATGCTCAGCGTCCCTCTTCATCAGGGAAATACAAATAAAAACCACACTGAGATACCACCTCAAGCTAGTCAGAGTGGCTAAAATGAGCAAATCAGAGGACTCTAGATGTTGGCAAGGATGTGGAGAAACAGGCACCCTCATACACTGTTGGGAATATAAACTGGCGCAGCCCCTCTGAAACAGTATGGAGGTTCCTCAGAAAAATAACAATAGAACTCCCCTATGACCCAGCAATAGCACTGCTAGGAATTTACCCCAGGGATACAGGAGTGCTGATGCATAGGGGCACATGTACCCCAATGTTCATAGCAGCACTCTCCACAATAGCCAAAACATGGAAAGAGCCTAAGTGTCCATCAACGGACGAATGGATCAAGAAGATGTGGTTTATCTATACCATGGAATACTACACGGCAATGAGAAAGAATGAAATCTGGCCATTTGTAGCAACGTGGATGGAACTCGAGGGTGTAATGCTGAGCGAAATAAGTCAGGCAGAGAAGGAAAAATGCCATATGTCTGCACATATAGGTGGATTAGGAAGAAGTTAACAGAGGATGATGCAGGAGAAGAAGGGGAAAAATAGTTGGGGAGAGGGAGGGAGGCAAACCATTAGAGACTCTTGAATGCTGCGAACAAACTGAGGGCTGATGGGTGTGGGAGAGAGGAGAAGGGGGGTGATGGGCATGGAGGAGGGCACTTGTTGGGATAAGCACTGGGTGTTACATGTAAACAAACTTGACAATAAACTATTTAAGGAAAAATAATATATGGAAACAAATGAAAATGAAAATAAAACTATCCAAACTCTATGGGATGCAGCAAAGGCAGTCCTAAGAGCAAAGTACACTGCACTCCAGGCTTATTTCAAGAAATTAGAAAAAGCAGAAGTACAGAATCTAACAGCACACCTAAAGGAACTAGAAGGAGAGCAACAAGACCACCCCAAACCCAGTAGGAGAAGAGAAATAATAAATATCAGGGCAGAAATAAACAATATAGAAACCAAAGAAACAGTTGAACAGATCAATGAAACCAAGAGCTGGTTTTTTGAATAAAATAAACAAAATTGACAAATTTCTAGCCAGGCTTCTCAAAAATAAAAAAGAGACACTCAAATAGACAAAATCATGAATGAAAATGGACTTATTACAACTAACCCCTCAGAAATACAAGCAATTATCAGGGAATACTATGAAAAAGTATATGCCAACAAATTGGACAACTTAGAAGAAATGGACAAATTCCTAAACACACACTCACTACCCAAATTCACACAGGAAGAGATAGAAAATCTGAACAGACTGATAACTAGTGAAGAAATTGAATCAGCTATCAAAAACCTCCCAACAAATAAGAGCCCTGGGCCAGATGGCATCCCTGGGGAATTCTACCAGACACTTAAAACAGAATTAAAACCATTCTTAAAACAATTCTCAAGCTATTCCAAAAAATAGAAATTGAAGGAAAACTTCTGGACTCATTTTATGAAGCCAGCATCACTTTGATTCCCAAGCCAGACAGAGATCCAGCAAAAAAAAGAGAACTAAAGGCCAATATCCCTGATGAATACAGATGCAAAAATCTTGAACAAGATACTTGCAAATCGAATCCAACAGCACATAAAAAGAATTATCCACCATGATCAAGTGGGATTCATTCCTGGGTTAGAGGGCTGGTTCAATATTCACAAATCAATCAATGTGATACATCACATTAACAAAAGAAAAGATAAAAACCATATGATCCTGTCAATAGGTGCAGAAAAAGCATCTGACAAAATACAACATCCCTTCTTAATAAAGACTCTAGAGAAAGTCGGGATAGAAGGAACCTACTTAAACATCATAAAAGCCATCTATGAGAAGCCTTCAGCTAACATCATCCTCAATGGGGAAAAACTGAGAGCTTTCCCCCTGAGATCAGGAACACGACAGGGATGTCCACTCTCACCACTGTTGTTTAACATAGTGCTGGAAGTCCTAGCATCAGCAATCAGACAACAAAAGGGAATAAAAGCCATCATAATTGGCAAAGAAGAAGTCAAACTTTCACTCTTCGCAGATGACATGATACTCTACATAGAAAATCCAACAGACTCCACCAGAAGCCTACTAGAACTGATCCATGAATTCAGCAAAGCTGCAGGATACAAAATCAGTGTGCAGAAATCGGTTGCATTTTTATACACCAACAATGAAGCAACAGAAAGAGAAATNCCAAAAACAGACACATAGACCAATGGAATAGAGAACTCAGAATTGGACCCACAAATGTATGGCCAACTAATCTTTGATATAGCAGGAAAGAGTATCAAATGGAAAAAAGACAACCTCTTTAACAGATGTTGCTGGGAGAACTGGACAGCAACATGCACAAGAATGAATCTAGATCATTTTCTCACACCATGCACAAAAATAAACTCAAAATAGATCAAGGACCTGAATGTGAGACAGGAAACCATCAAAATCCTAGAGAAGAAAGCAGGAAACAACCTTCTTGACCTCAACCACAGCAATTTCTTACTTGACACATCCCCAAAGGCAAGGGAATCATGAGCAAAAATGAACTATTGAGACCTCATCAAAATAAAAAGCTTCTGTACAGTGAAGGAAAGAATCNAACCAACAAAATGGGAAAAGATAGTTGCAAATGTCATGTTAGATAAAGGGCTAGTATCCAAAATCTATTAGAAACTCACCAAACTCCACACCAGAAAAATAAACAATCCAGTGAAGAAATGGGCAGAAGACATGAACAGACACTTCTCCAAAGAGGACATCCAGATGGCCAACAGACACATGAAACGATGTTCAGCATTCCTCCTCGTCATGGAAATACAAATCAAAACCACACTGAGATATCACCTCATGCTAGTCAGAGTGGCTAANGTGATACCATATGTTTTCACTCATAAGTGGAAGAGGAGAAACTTAACAGAGGACCATGGGGGAGGGAAAGGGGAAAAATAGTTGGGGAGAGGGAGGGAGGCAAACCATGAGAGACTCTTGAATGCTGAGAGCAAACTGAAGGCTGATAGGGGTGGGGGGAGGGAAGGAGGGTGATGGGCATGGAAGAGGGCACTTGTGGGGATGGGCACTGGATGTTATATGGAAACCAACTTGACAGTAAACTATTTAAAAAATTAAAAAAATAAAAAAGATACAGGCTACCCTACGTCACCTAACAGCCCAAATTTTGATTAAAACTTTCACCATTAGATCCAGTTCTTTTGATTACAGCACCATCTGCAGAAGACCACAATTCATTCATTTACTCATTCGAAGGTGCAGTTTTAAGAGAAGAGATACTGTAGGGTCCAGTTGGAGATAAATTAAATTTGAGATACTGAAAGGGGAGATCAACTAGGCCATTAAGTATAGAGCCTAGACATACATAGAAGTCAGGAAATCTTGTTCCAGTGTTTAGAGCCTTAGGCATCAATGAGAGGTGATGGATTGAAGGAGAAGATGACCTTGGACCAAGGCCTGAAGCACCTTCCAGCAAAGCAGACTGAAGAGGGAGGGCCTCTGGAAGAGGAGTAAGTAAATGTGTGATACATAGAATCAGAAAGATGGAGCTCCAAGAGGGAAGATATGGACAGCTGTTTCAGGTCCAGCTAGTCAAACATTCACTTTTTAGGGATGCGAGAAAGGCCTTGGGAATCAGTTCTTTCCCTTTAAGAATTTAGGCACCACTATCATACTCAGGCAGATTACTTTAGCTGATTTAGCTAAAACATCAGAGAGGACATAGGCCTTGAGGAAGCTGGAGGAGATAGGTATAATTTGGTGGGAGGAGAAAGGGAAAGAAGGCTCCAGAACAAACCTTCTGTACAGGCAGTCCTGGGTGGACATGAAAGTAATCCTAATCCAACCCACACCTTTATCTCTCTATATATGGGCAAAATGACAGTCTCACTGCGAAGGCTTTCCCCACTCCCTAATTAGCTGTCACATTCCTATGGCTTTCACAGCAGCTCTTAGAGATTTTCTTTGTAGGTACTAAGCAACAACGAGTGCTGCAGAAGACTCTGACCCTTCTCCCTTTCTGAAAAAACAATAATTTTTAGATGTTAAGATCTCTACTGAAATAATCTTTGATTTAAAAATTAAAATCAGTTTATATACATGGTGTAAATAATAGGCTCCAAACTTCTCATGAAAAGCAAGCACCTCTGGGTGCCTGACTGGCTCAGTCAGTTAAGCCTCCAACTCTTAGTTTCAGCTCAGGTCATGATCTCATGGTTTGTGGGTTCAAGACCCACATTGAGCTCTCTCCCTCCACCCCCCACTTCCACCCCACCCCCACCGAAAGAAAGAAAGAAAGAAAGAAAGAAAGAAAGAAAGAAAGAAAGAAAGAAAGAGAGAGAGAGAGAAAGAGAAAGAGAGAAAGAAAGAAAAGCAAGCATTTCTCACCCAACCCCTTCTAATTTCCAGTCCTAGTCCACAGTGTTGTGGACAAAATGACACAAAGACAAGACACACACAAAAGACAGACACAGACACAACCCTGCCCGGAGGAACAATTCTACGCAAGCCCCTCTTGCTGTTTATTTTATACCCCGGTAACTGGATACAAACTGAAATCTACAAGATGCATTCCTTTACCAAATAAGGGCAAGTAGCCAAACACATTTCAAGGACAGGGGGGAGCAAAGGGAAGAAGCGACCACAACATGTTTACTAAGAGGCCTGCTCACAATTCCAGCCTCCTCCTTATTTCTAAGGAGGGCATGTTCCGTCGTGTGCGAGCAGATCATTAACCTTGGATATTGTGTGCAGGCCCCTTGGCAGAACATCCTGTTTGCAGGCATGATCTGCCCAGGCAGAGAGTCCCGTGTGCAGGCACATCTCCGCGTCCCTAACCACGCTTTCTTGTAGTCACTGTCGGGCTCCCACACACAGAGACCACCACTTGAAACATCTCTGGTTTGAGTTATTTGGCTTATTACCTCAGTATCTTTACTGTGGTTTCTTGATCAACTGCAGGCTATATGAATCTGTGGACTTCCTGAAGCAAGCAGTAAGGATTCAGCTTGTACCCCTGCCCACCTTCCCTCCTCTTGCATCATCTTTTACATTTAGGTCACTACCTGTACTGCTTCTATTGCTTACCTTTGTAATTTGAAAGAATTAAATTGCCATCTCTTGACTCTATAGTTGTAACATAAAAATATTAACACTTCTACCTTAATATCCGCCTCACTTTCCCCTTCCCATCTATTGACAACTACCTTTTTGCATTTCTGCTTTTGAAGTTGATACCATTTATGTTCTGTTCTGCATCTGTTGCGTTCTACACTTTTTAAATGTGGTTGTCTGGATTGAAGTGGTTGCAAAAGCAGGATATCAGAGCAGGGTCAATTTCCAATCGTGGTTTTGATTTAGAGGCAAATTTTGGTGTAGTCATTTGGATGCAGCTTTATCAAAAGGTAAGCATTCTCTGTTTCTTTTTTAAACAAAAATTAGAAATGTATACAATAGGCTTCCCTAGGCCTCAGGCCACCCCTGAGCCTAAAAATGTGGGAAGATCTATACGTCTGTGTTCTGCCTGATCTTAAGACCAATGCTTAGAGATATGCCTATTGGGCCACCTCAAAATATCATCAACCTTTTGTCTTCCCCTACAGTCATTTTGTTACTGCCTATATCCAGAGGGAAATATTGGAAAATTCAATTATCTCCTGAATTTGGGACAGGCTAGGCGGCCAATCTAAATAAAAATAATAGCGAAAACTCACAAGAGAATATGTCTAGCAATGTAAATAGCCCTATGGGGAAATATAGTAAAATTGAAAAGAAAAATGCTTTATAAAAATGAAATCTTGCCTGAAAAGGCTAGTGCTAAATCTCTTCAATAAAACATAAACTGTTAAAAAAATCCTATAATCTCTAATTCATCTCTGGTCTTCTTAGAAAGCTATAGAAGAGTTATTGTCCTCTTTTTTAGACATACTAGCCTACCATCAATTTAAGTGACTTCCTAAAGCTCAATAAGAGTGCCAGAGAGTTGCCACCATAACCCAGTCCCTTGAAGCTTGAAAATTAGTATAAGACAAAAATCAGTCTTGGATCCTATACCACACATTTTCATTCTGAAACATATCACTGTACCATATTTTAATGAATACATAATTCTGTAACACAGTTTCCAAAGTGTGTATCATGGTGAAACTTCAGTGTATTTGACAATTTGTTAATTCAACTGGCCTCCTCCAATGTGCATTACTGTTTTAGATAAAAATGTAGCTTCTCCTCAGAAATGAAAGAGAGTGGAAACCCCCTTGTCAAGATATCCATCTGCATATGAATTGCTAGAATATTTTTGAGAAAGAATAGAAGGGGAAAAGACGTAAAACAAAGAGTACAGTAGTGGTTTAAAAAAAAAGAAAGAAAAAACAAAACCAAACCTGTTTCAACTAGGCTTGAACATTTGAGGCAGTAATTTTGCATAAGACTTCTCAAACAGAACCTGATGCTGCCTCAGCTTAATCTTAAAAACAAAAATTCCTGCCTAAATCTCAGGTGAATTAGGATCACCTTGGCCAGCCAAGTCAGTCAGCTAGATCATTTGGTTTCAGATCTTGCACCAAACAAGAATTGCTTAACAGGCAACTCCATGACAGTCTCAATAGGACATTTAACATAGAATTCAAACAGGAGGAGATGATACAGGAAACTCCATGAACATCTACTCTTCAATTAGACTAAATATTCAAAAACAAGAAAAGGGGAGCTTCTGGAACAGAAAAGCAGAAATGAAAATAAAGAGGAAATTGCTTTGGAGAAATGAAGGTTCTAGAGTGAGTGCATGAGATGACACTGAGCTGCCATCAGGAAGCTGAGATGGAGAGATGAATGAGGATGTCATTCACTTTTGCTGGACTGTGGAGAGGAGGCTGACCACTTCCAGGGAGCTGCTGAGCAACAGATGGAGAGGCTATAGAAAGTCGCTATAGGTGGTCAGGAGCTTTCAAAGAAAACAGCTCCCTCTGAGTGTCAATGATGGTTGGCCTCTAGGTCAGGTAAGGTACCTAAAGGAGTAAGACCAATTGATTTGGGAATTAAGGTGAAAGCAATCCACTTAGTGACCCCGTTAAGCTGTATTATTCAAGAAAAAAAATAAGGGCAAGCAGCAAGCTCTGGTATATTAACCTAACATGTAAACCTTTTACAACCATGTGGGTCCCCAAGGGACCCAGAAATTCATCATCATTCTATCCTGATGCCACAGCTCAGGATATTCTTTCCTTCTCAAAACTCTGCTGTGGGAATCCACCTTTCTTCTACTGATTGAAATGAAATACTTAGTTTCAATTGAATAGAAATATTCTCTGCTGGGGCGCCTGGGTGGCTTAGTCGGTTAAGCGTCCGACTTTCGCTTAGGTCATGATCATGCGGTTCGTGGGTTCGAGCCCCGCGTCGGGCTCTGTGCTGACTGCCAGCTCAGAGCCTGGAGCCTGTTTCAGTCTGTGACTCCCTCTCTCTCTGACCCTCCCCTGCTCATGCTGTCTCTCTCTCTCTCCTAGAAATAAAAAAAAAAAAAAAAAAAAAAAAAAAATATTCTCTGCTATGTAAAAGTCTTGCTTCTATCCTCTGCTTGAACTCCTGAATCATGAACCATGAAATCATGACCTGAGCAAAAATCAAGAATCAAGACACTCAACCAACTGCGCCACCCAAGCACCCCACTCACAGTATTTTTAAAACTTACTCTGGCTGCTACAGGAATAGACTTTAGAGAGGCAAGAGAGTTCACAGGGAAAGCAGTGAAAAGGACAGTGACTTGGGAAAATGGGACAGAGTGAAGGTGATATATGGTCAGAGTCAGGATACATTTTGAAAATCAGGTGTAGGGCTGATGGACTGAATGAAGAAAAAAGAGAGAACAAAGATGTCCATTAAGTGCTGTGGATTCAGCAATTCTATGGAAGGAAGTACCATATACTGTACTGGGGAAGACAAGAAGAAGAGCAAGTGTTTGTGGGGTAAAGAGGGTAATCAGCAGTTTTGCCTAAGACATTTTAAGTTTGAGATGCCCAATAGACTTCTAAATAAAGATGTCAAAGGCAGATGGTCTCCAAATCAATAGCTTAAAGTGGAGGTTGGAACTGACTGGAGATACAAATTCAGAGATCATCAATCATGTGTAACATGTCAACATTAGAACGCAGTTTCCTACTCTATCTATTTGACCAATAAAGCTTTGCATTCTATTTACTTTCCTACTATGAAAAGGTACCTGAGGCAAGCTGAAAGGTTTTCTGCAAAGAGTGAAGTTCACCATAGTCTGAAGATGCCCCAAAAGCCATCTTTTAAGGGACCACCCAGGGCTTTTCCAACTGACCCTGCTTTTTGAAAAGTGGGAAACTGCCTATGCCCCCAGTCTACTCATAATTTTAGAAACGCAGATGTGTCCTCAACTCACCTGCTTTACCTGGCCACTCTTAGAGCTATGGCTCAGATAAACTCGCACTGGTACTATGATGTAGCTAGCTCCATGTGACTTCCTTTCCACTTTCTATTTAGTATCTATACAGAGAATAGATTTATTAAAAGTATTCATAGATCTTGCAGAGAAATCAAGGGCAAAAATTCAGCAGACTCAAAAAAGACTTCGAATCAGGAATGAGAAAATCATCAGGATGTTCCACCCTTCTTCCTTTGTGGTCCTTTGTGTTTCCTTTCTTTTTCTTCCCAGGGAAGGAGACTTTCTCAGGGTTTACTTTGTCCTTCCTTCCTTCTTTTCTGATCCATGTGGAGGGATATGTCCACCCCACAGATAAACCAAGTCATTTGTGTAATTGACTATGGCAGTGACTTTGATTCTTTTCACCACTTACCCCTCGGGCCTTATATCCAAGTCATGAGCCTTGTGACTGAAGTTCCACTAAGGGGCAGAGTACACTTATCTATTTTACAATGCTGGGTTCAACCACTGGCTTATTAGGTCAGCAGAGGCAGAAGTAAGAGCATGCCAGTTTCAAGGCTAGGCTCTAAAAGCCTGTTGTATTTCCACTTGCACCCTTGTGTTGAGCCATTGTTATATATCTTAGTCTGTTCAGGCTGCTATAACAAAATACTATAAACTGAGTCACTTATAAACAATGAAAATTTATTTCTTACAGATCTGGAGGCTAGGAAGTACAAGAGCAAGACACCAACAGATTCGGTATTAAGACACCATCATGGGGGCGCCTGGGTGGCTCAGTCGGTTAAGCATCTGACTTTGGCTCAGGTCATGATCTCACGGTTCGTGGGTTCGAGCCCCGCGTCGGGCTCTGTGCTGACAGCCAGCTCAGAGCCTGGAGCCTGTTTCAGATTCTGTATCCCCCTCTCTCTCTGACCCTCCCCTGCTCACGCTGTTTCTCTCCCTCTCTCAGAAATAATAAAACATTAAAAAATTTTTTAAAAAAAGACACCACGATGACCTACTCACCTTTCATAGGCCTACCACGTAATACCATCTCCTCAAGGGTTGGAATGGAAACATATGAACGTAACGGGGAACACAAACAGGCACATTAGAGCACCATGAGTACATGCCCAGCCTAAGCCACTCGTTCTGAGATGAGGAGAAAAGGTGCCTAAGCCACTGGTTCTGAGATGAAGAGAAAGGGGGCACATAGCAGAGCTGCTCTGTTGGGTCCAGATTAAATCAGCCAAACAAGCATAAACAAATACTGATGGTTATGTGACCATGGGATTGGTGATGGTTTTCCAGCATTATTGTTTCCAAACTTAACTGATACCTAGTGCAATTTAGAGTCATTCACAAAGCTTTATCTGTGTCTGAAGCCCAGCTGTGCTTTTTGAGGAAAGAGACTACAGTTAACTCAGTTTAGGTTAAATGTCCACCCCTCTGGCTACAGGAGGTAGTCAAGGCTATTAGGATAAACCTGGCTGCTGGGGGTCACCCCTATGGATCAGGAGGTGGTTCTCAGATGAGTAGGGGGTAGGGTGGTTTTTATGTGCTGAGCAGGCTCCCAGAAGGAGCCTTTTGTGTACTTTTATGTACAAAGTGCTCCCTACAGTGAGAACTGCCTGAAGGTAGACATTGTTTCCTGTGACAAAAATCGTCTTCTGCAAGACAGTTCTGAATTTTGGAAGAAACTTAACCTTCAAGAGAAAAAGAAAACAGCATTGTTCCTTAAAAAGGAAAGATACAGAGCAAACAGAGATGTTTAAATGCTCTTAATTACAGGATTGGGATAGAATTCGATCAATGGTTCTCAAGGAAATCAAGCTTGAAATGGAAAGGATAACAAATAATTTCACACTGAAATTCACTTCTGGGAATCTGGCTGCCACCAGCCACTCCATGCCACAGGCCATGAGGCCTGAAGCTGGGCCTGGCAAAAGATAGAGAGTTGTCTCTTAATGAAGAAAAGGAACCAGTATAGAAAGATCAAGTTGAGACAGAATCACAACCATTTCAAATTTAGTGTGAGTACACAGGTGATGGTGGTCCTTTACTTTAATGGTGAATTTTAAATCAGAGCTAATACACTGTTAAAAAAAATGATTATTCAAATTAGCTTCATGGTAACAATAAAGTAAATTAATAAAGTTCTAAGTTGTTTTTCTTGTCTTAAAGGATTCTGTTTCCTTTAATCACTTTTTGAGGAGATATTATGCAAATTTTAGATTTTGAAAATTCAAATAGAAATATTTATAATAGGGGCGCTTGGATAGCTCAGTTGGTTGAGTGTCCAACCCTAGATTTTGGCTCAGGTCATGATCCCAGGGTAGTGGTATTGAGCCCTACACTGGGCTCTGTGCTAAGTGTGGAGCCTGTTTGAGATTCTCTATCTCAATCTCTCCCTCCCTCCCTCCCTTCCTCTCTCTGCCCCTCTCATGCTCTCTAAAATAAATAATTTTAAAATGTTTATAATAATGCACGTAGCTTCATTTGCATATAATATTTAAGTAACTGATATTTTCCTTTATTTGTCACTTCTAGTGAAGAAATGACTGATTATTTTACCTGCTAATATAAATACAAGCAAACAGCCATATATACATATATTTTAATACTATGATTATTAAACTCACTACGTGCTGATATTTAAATTGTATAAATAACACCAGATAATAAATCATAGGTAAATGGATGAATAGATCTTTGAACCCTGAAAGCAATGCAAGATATTGCCAAGAAGCAATGCTTTATGAATGATTCTCTATTGGGAACAATTAATTAATAACAGTCACCAATGATAATGAGGGCATTGGGAGGTCCATGGTATCCCACATTTGCCAGGCAAGCAATAAAAATTTGCATGAAGAATCTAATTTAAAGAGACAGTTGCAAGAAAACTGAGAAGAAATAAAAAGCAGTTCCAAATATTTTATAAGATAACATACTGGGACCAGTCACCTAACAGAAGCCACTGTTCAGTGAGGTTAGGTTTCAATGAAAATCTGGGACACCTGATTTTTCCTCAGCAAAAAATCCCAGAGACAAAGCCATTCAAATAGCTACTGCCTACTCTAAAGGTTCTTCTCCCCTAGACCTACTGAATCTAATGTCCCACATTGGACTCAGAATCTTTATTTTCAGTAGGCCCCCCCTAGTGTTTTCATTGTGCAACCAGGTTTAGAAACCAGTGTTCTGGAGGGGAAACTTAAAGCTGTTGTTGACACATTTGGTCCTCTGTCTATAGCGGACCTTCAGACCTTCAGAATCCTCAGGAAACAGGAATCATCTTTTTTGTTTAACAGATTTCCCCTCCCTCCTAAGGTTTAAGACTCTACCTAGAAACTCTCTTTCATCAGACACATAGGAGACGTTTCTATCTATCTACTACTTTAATTGTTGAAAAAGTGTCAAGTGAAAAAGCAGAACCATCCAATGACATAAGTGATTTGGGATTAAACTGGTACAGGGCCTGGACAGGTGAGTCTGTATTTTTTCGGGACATATGACCACAGACATGGTTTTCCTTTTCAATGTGTTTTTAAAACCATGCTGATGCTGTTTGGAGTTTGCGGGGGAAATACACACCACACTAAATTTACAACTCCTTCATTCTTTGTTTATTCATCTTTAAAATTATATAGCCCTAACTGCACCATATTGCCTAAGTAGGATTAAGCTAGTGACAAACTGCTAATAAGTAAAAAACTGAAAAGACCCACCATTTGCCTACGTGGCTTTCTGATGAGCAAGAAGGCCAAACCCATGCTAAGCTGTACTTAAAACCCACTCCACCTGCATGACTCCCGACAGCCTCTGCAGCCACTAGGAGCCCTGCCAGATCCAAGAAGGCTGGCCCTGGTGGAGAGCACATAACTGAGAAAGGTAAATAGAGGGTCCTGCTCTTCCATGAGGCTCTCCTCTGAAGCTCATGTGGCAATTTGGATCTTTTCCTTAATGTGAGCAAAGTCAATAAAGTCTGAAGGACGTATATTCAGGGGCCTAATGACCTTTAGCTTTCCAGTATAGTTCAAAGGATAAAATCTCTATCCCTGTAGGTCCTGGGTGGCTCAATCGGTTGAGCGTCCAACTCTTGATTTCAACTCAGGCCATGATTTCATGGTTCTGGAGACTGAGCCCTACGTCAGACATTTTGCTGACAGAGTGGAGCCTGCCTGGGATTCTGTGTGTGTGTGTGTGTGTGTGTGTGTGTGTGTGTGTTCCTCCTCCTCCTCTCTCTCTCTCTTTCTCAAAAATAAACATTTTTTTAAAATGTCTATCTTTAAGGGAGCCTGGGCGGCTCAGTCAGCTGAACATCAGACTCTTGATATCTGCTCTGTGATTCCAGGGTTGTAAGACTGGGCCTCATGTTGGTCTCCACACTGAGCATGGAGCCTGCTTAAGATTCTCAATTTCTCAGTCTCTCTCTCTCTCCATCTCTCTCTGTCTCTTTCTCTCCCCCACCCTCACCCCTAGGTTATATGCACTCTAAATAAACAAACAAACAAACAAGTCTCTGACCCTTATACACAGTTTTTAACTTAGTTAAACTAAGTTAAACTAAGTTTAAGTTAAACTTAGTTAAACTAAGTTAAACTTAGTTTAAGTTAAACTTAGTTTAACTAAGTTAAACTTAGTTTAAGTTAAACTTAGTTTAACTAAGTTAAACTTAGTTTAACTAAGAACAATTCAGGACACTCCAAAAGGAAGAGGACAAAAAGAAAAGCCTACAGAATATCCACTCCTGGGTGTTATGGTGTGATGCAAATAAAATGGAGAGAGGTAAACCTATTATTTACATGATACACACACACAAACACACACAGACACACAGACACACACACACACACACATGAACATTTATGTTAATGTTGGGGGCAGGATATATAGTAAGCAGAAGGTTGGGTATATCCCAGGAAGAAAACAAGAAAGGTCACTGGGGGTAGACCACCCACAGTTCTGTCCCTATGAGGAACAAGAAGCCACTTTCTAAGTCTTACTAAAGGAGAGGAGAATAAAATTATACAAACTTGATCCAAGAAGATTAGGTCATTATAGGAGGGGAAAGGAGATTTAGGGACACTTGTTTGCCTGAGTTCCAGTAGAAGAGCCTAAAATAGATGAAATGAAAAATGAAAGATCTGTTTCACTAAATTTTCAGTTAGGAACAGAACATAAAAAAACAGTACTCTGAAAAAAGTTAAAAAGGTACTCTGACAGCCTGTATAACAGAATATAGAGAAGCTCGGGATCCCTTCGTATCCCACTTGAGAAGAATGTGGAGCTCATTAGAGCAGAGAGATCTAGCAGCTCAGGCATGAAGTTGGACCCACCTCTTTCTGGAAGAGAAGAGAGGTAGGAGAGAATGACGTGCACCTGAGTTCCTCTCTGGGTGACAGGTGACATTGCCACACAGGGGAAGGAAGAGTCGGCAAGTTGACAGAGAAGACTAGCTCCCAAGCACATGCAAAGCATCTCAGGGTCTTCCTGAACTGGCCACAAAGGTCTGGAAATGGTACGAGTTTCCACAATTATAGATGGGAGCAGAACTAGACAAGTTTGCTTTCTTCCCCCCTTACGTTATGACTGCATTGTAACCTGAAGGAGGGCATAGCCCGGGAAATAAGAGTCATCCCATTTTAAAAGAATGTGATGACATCATCGAGAATAACTCATATCTTAAACTAGCATGTAGCATTATCAGTGGACAAGGAGACATATCTATTTATGAGTGCGTACATATATACATATATATACAGATGTATTATGGCTGAGATCTTGTGTGTATAAGTGTATATACATATACCCTTATACATACCTTCTTTGGCAGACATGACAGAGCTTGCTGATAGATTTGCCAACAATCCAGGAGGTGAATACCAATGCCCTTTACCAAGAAAAGGATACGAGAAGAGGAGTCAGATTGGGTCTGTCGGGAGCTATAAACAAGAGTTCAGTTCAGGACATGTTCTGAGATAGAAATGCTAGGTAGGCAGTGGATACACGATATATTCAGAAAAGAGACTGGGTAGAGATGTCAACTGGGTGTCACTGGCATTCAAAGTCATGGCCCTAGATGAGCTCTCCCATGTGGAGAGGACAGATGTTAAAAAAAAAAGCATCTGAGAACAGAGCCCTGGGGAACTCCAATTTTGTGGCTAGATAGAGACCGTTGAAGACTGAGAAACTAAGCTTTATGTTTAATTCGATAGAATTTCACGGTATTGTGTTTCTCCGACTTTAGTCCTTGGGATACCCTGTGGAAAGAGGGTTTTCTGATCAAGTCAGTGTGGGATAATGCCACACACACACAGCTCCCCCCGAGGACTTCAGAGTACTAGACTTACATCTGCAGATGCAAGATTTGAAGATGTCCTGCAACGGAAAGCTTGCTTTTATTTTATTTAACAGTGTTTCTGAAATCAGGGATTCTCAAATATAGTCCTCAGACGAGCAGCAAGACCATCACCTGAGAACCTGTTAGAAATGTACGTTCTCATCCCCACTCACCTATACACCATCAGAAGCTGGGGCAGTGGGACCCTGCAATCTTTGTTATTACAGGCCTGCCAAGGGGGCTCTGATGGGTGGTTTGAAGACCAGTTCTACTAAACACTGACCCTTTTTTCTCTTTTTGGGCAAATAATAGTGTTTTCCAAAGTGATTTTCATGGAAAATACTGTCATTGCAAACCCTAGTTTTTACATCCTTACGTTAACAAACCTTGAAATAAGGAATTACTATTGAGGATTAAATCCAGTATCTCACCATTTACCTGGTTTTTGCTAAATCAGCATGCCAACAAATATTTCAGTATTTCAAAAGGCTTTATTTGGCAAGAAGCAATGTGTGGTTATATACTAATCTAAGATACATCTAAAAATATTTTTTTATGGGCAAAAACGTGATCTTTTTTGCCTCCTTCAACAGATGACATTATCTAGACCTGCACTATCCAGTAACTTAGCCATTAGACTCGTGGCTATTTACATTTAAACTGATTAAGATTAAATAAATTAAAAATGCAGTGCCTGGGTCACATTAGCCACATTTCAAGCACTATCTACACATGGCTAGGGGCAGTGCAGATAAAAAAAAATTTGTTGAATAGCCCTGAGGTAGACACTGAATAATTTCTTCCTCCATTACCCTTTTATGTCAGCAGTGTAGCAAGGAGAGACACTGCGACCCATGAGTGTGATCCTCGTTTCTCCAGACAACATCCACCCTCACGGGGAAGAATGAGATCGGATAATGACGAGCACACACAAGGAAGCCAGCGGTGTGGTACTTTAAGTCCGAAAAGTTCCCCTCGTTTTTCTGCAGAATCTTAGGTGTCTCCCACTCCTAGTCAATAAAAACTCTCCACGTGCTGCCCAGGAAACTGTCTCCACTTCACTCCTGCACCACCACCACCACCACTACCGATGTGAAGTCTTGCCAACTTCACCACACAAGACAACCCCGACATCCAGCACCTTGGAAACCCTCTTCTGTGCTCCCGAACCCATACTTCCTGACACTTCCTCATCCCCTTCCCAGCCTCCTTTGCAGGCTACATAGTCATGTGACCAATACTCCACCAATCAGGTGCACCTACAGGAGATTTCAATTTGGAAGAAAGCAATGCAATTAGGAGGCAATACGGAGGCCCCGCAGGAAAATGTGCTGGCAAGGATGAAGGAGGGTGGAGATAGAGACAGCTTTCAGAGGCGGCAATGGCCATGATCTGGAGGCAGTGCCCCGTGCCCAGTGTCAGCAAGATTCCAATCCAGCGTAGCATGGCAGGAGGGCTACCGCTGGAACAACCCACTGAGAATAACTTCTATCTTGTTCCTGGATGTAAAACATACAAGTCCCACTCTCTGGTTTCCTGGAAGTCCTGTTAGTTACTCAATATCCTTTAATGCATTCCTTTTCAGCACAAATTATCAAGAGTGAATGTTGAGCCTTATAAATAGTGTCTGTAGCAGAAATTCCTACCAAAGTTGGAAAGAATTGTCTCCATAGCGTTTATTTATTGATTATATGACTTATATTCTCTGCCAGAGAAGAGATGCAAACACTTGCAGGACTCATTCTCCAAGGCCTTCCAATTCAGGGAAAAAGAATGATCAGCAAACCAAGAAGAAGGTGGCCATGACAGAGGCACAAATGTGGCATCACGGAGGCTTAAAGGACAGGGAAGAGAAGGACAAGTTGGGAAAGTCTTCAAGGAGATGAACCTTGAATTGTAAAAGATAGACAGGTTATGGACATACAGGCAGGCAGAAGGGCAAAGGCAAAGACAAAAGCATGATGAGGGTCAAAAAGGCTATGAGAGTCTTCCTTGTTCTGGGAGGACAAAGTACGGGGTTGGCTGGGGACAAGAAAGAGTCTCAGCAACCAGAAAAAAATAAAAAAGACTAAAGAAATCGTAATAATAATAGCTAACATCACCTGAGTGCTTACTGTGTTCACTTCTCTAAATAGCTTACGTGGCATTAACTCATTCACTCTTCGCTACCACCCCAGGAGGTAGATAACTCTATCACCCTTATTTTACAGAAGGAAAAAAAAACTGAGGCAGAAAGGTAAGTGATGTGCCGAAGCACAGGAGCAGCAGAGAAGGAGTTTTCCCCTCTGATTCAGCTTCACAGGCCTGAGTAAGCACTCCATGCCACTGGAGTCAGGTGACAGCCAGTTCAGAGGAAGATTATACCCCATCCTAAGGAGCTTGGAGGAGACTCTCTAGCAACACTGGAAGATTTTAACCAGATGAGTGGAATGATCAGACGTGTGTTTGAGGACAAATGCAAAGTGTTGACAGAGTGGAGGGCAGCAAAAGGGAGGGCAGCTAAGGAGGAGGACGTGACTCCATTCCCTACACCCACACCTACCCATACACGTACATACATACCCATTTACACATATACATACATACATACAAAAAGCTCAAAATGGACCTGTTTTGGAGCTTTGTGGCCCTGGGCAAATTATTGATCCTCCTTAAGCTTCAGTTTCTCTGTAGAAGTAGAGAAAGAAAATGAAAATCCCTATTGCAAAACTCAGAGTAGGGTCAGATGTGTCCCCAGAATTCAGATTTTCTGGATTGTAGGACAGTAACATGTTGTCCATTATGCAAAATACCCAACAAGGTCTGACACCATCTCCTAAAATCAAATCCATTAATATTTCTGCAGCAAGACATATGAATATTCACATTAAGTGGGATAAATCAAAACTATAAGCAGTCTCACATAAGTTCAGGTTATGTTTTCTTATCAAAAGATTTTAAGTCATGTCAGTTTCAAATAGAGTTATGAAAAATGAGGTTTTCAAAGCTTTTGGGATTTCAGAATTGCAGATTAGGTGTTGTGCCCTTCATGATAATATTTGTTTCAGAGTTTCTGTAAGAATTAAATAAGTAATGCATATAAAAGCACTTGGTATCTGTTTTCCCTCCCAAATGACAACAAATGTGACCCAGTATCCCAGTTACTCAGCCCAAGTACCTCAACTCTGCCATCTTGAAAACCCCCCAAAGTTGGAGAAATCTTTACTCCTGCTTTTGATCATGAATCTTAATCTTTACAGTCTATCAGCCCTACCACCAATCATAATGCCCATTTTATCATTTTTTCTGGAGAATCCTAGCAAGTCTTTATGCAAAGCCTCCAAGTTCCTAAGGTGAGTGCTATAGACCAGCCCTGCCCGCCTTATTCCCCTTCAAAGACCTGTCTGCAGGGTGACCCTGGAAAAGTGTGAAGTTGGAGTAAATCACACTGTGGGAGACCTTCCCCTGTATCCACAATAGTGTTTAGGGCAAAATATTATTAAAATCAACAAAAGTAATCATGGAGTATAAAAGATGGGGGAAAGTACCAGAAGAACACATTAAGCCTCAGCAAGGCAATGGTGAACGAGGAAATATTTATGGACTCTGTATCATGAAGCATACATGGCACTGCTGGGCCACCTGCCCCACCTTAAATACAGTATAGTTTCTGCCTCCTCTTCTCCAATGCTCCATTCTGCTCCCTTGCCTCAGTCAGAGTTTTGCTGAATCACCATCACCATCACTGTTGTGATCCTCCCATAATATAGCACTCCAAAATTTACTTGGGACTCTGACATACATCACCTTCAAAAAGGGACCTATCTCTTTATCCTTCTCTTCTGCCAGGTACTGCCTCCTCAGCCAGCCAGCTTACTCACAGCACATAATTTCTATAAAATGCTGGTTGTTCTGGTCAGCAGAGGCCCTGGAGACAAAACATCAAGCCACACAGATCAAGACACCCACAGACAAAGCCACCAGCGCCATTTTTTGTGTTTGCCTGGGCTAATTTGCAAGGCCACTATGGGCTGGAGATCAAGCCCATCATGTGGAATGTTAATAGACTGACTGTCAGCAACGAAAAGGAGAGATGCTGTGTATTGGCATTTCCATTGTTGTTACCAAGAATAATGATCCTTAAACCTTGACTGAGCATCAGACTTACCCTGGGAAATTCTCTAAATCCAGATTTCCAGGCTTCGTCCCAAAAGATTCTGAGACCATAGATGTGAAGGGAAGGCTGAGGATATGTACTTTATTATGCTCCCCAGATGATTCTGATACAAAGGCAGTCTTGGGAACCCCTGACCTAGAAAATCAGGAAACACAAATTATAGAAAAATCACTTGAAACATACCAAATTCTAATTTCTGGCAACTACAGAATCTGTGGTCGCATTGGGGGCAGAAAGGAAATGGCCTTGGAATATTAATACAAACAGCTATAATAACTATTCACTTTGGATAACCTTTAGATAAATGACATAGAGACTCTGCAAAAGAAGCACAAAATTTTAAGATGTAAAGCCTAAAATGAGGCAGAGTGACAACTGAATATTGGTTATCTAGGAGAGGCTTCTAGGCAGCTTTATATGAAGGCTTGTTATTGGTTCTTTCCCTCAGTCTCTCTCATTTTGCTCCCGCTCCCCTCCCCAAGTGGAAACTGCCCTCAGTTGCAGGATGACACTTCAGAAATCAAACGGAAACTGAAAAATTACTTCTCTGGTTAGCATCTGTGTGGCAATATGTTTACTGCCTCTATTCAGCCCTGAGCAATTGCCAGAGAAGCCAGAAAAGAGGGCAAGAGCTCTATTCATCTAATTACTTCAGCAGAAGAAAAATGTGTTAATTAACTGACCTTAATAATTCATATATATCCTAACCAAGGGATCATTAGACTTGCGCGAAAGGCCTGGCGTCTGAATAAAGAATCCTCAGAATGATCTCAGGGACAGCCTCATTTTAGAGAGGTGATCTATTTTTGTTTTCTCAAGAACAAATCTACCACCTCCAAAATGATTGAAGAACCTTTCTGCAAATTATGGGTTTGCATAATACCTTGATTCCTCCAATTTCCTCAGCCCCTCCGGGGAATGTAAAATATTTTTAGAATCACAACAGCCTAACACATTAATTGGATTTCATTATGCTGGCTGCTGATTGGAACGTTATACAGTAAAAGGGAATGTGACTGTGTGTGTCCTCCACAGATTTCCAAATCAGCAAGAGGAGGGACAACGGGTCTCGCTTTTCTCGGGGGTTAATACAATCATTCAAATAACAGCCTCCTACCAAATAGGCTGCTGCATAGAAAGCAGCCATGAAATTAGTTCAACGAGCCTCAGCTCTTGAAGTCACTCTACGAAAGAGAAGGGAAGCTGATAATCTCATTCTTGAAGACAGTGGGACACCCCCAAGCAGGTATATTATTGACATTTGGCTTTCTGGGGGCGTAGCGGGCAGAGGTGGAAGCCCATCTTTAGTCCACACAGAAAGGAAGGGGGAAATGAATCATGCTGCGTTTGCAATCAGGACAAAGTCATTTTCCAAAAGCATTTATTAAACAATACACCAGTCTAAGAGATGGAGGAGCACACAGATGGAGGCTGGGGGTCTGTGTTGCAGAGGACAAACAGCAATGGTGAACAAAGAACGGCAGGAGGTTCTTCAGCAGGTCAGCAGGACACGGTGGTGATGACAAAGATGCGACTGGCCATGGTGGCGGGGGAAGAAGAACACCTGCCCCTGGCAGCAACTGCAGCCGATCCGGCCAAGGCCAGCACTGCAGTGTGCGTGCCGCAGCTGAGCCCCAGAGCCAGCAGCAGGGCCAGAGGACACCTGCCTCACCAGCCAAGGAGACCTTGCCAGAGGCCCAGCTGGAGGTGGGAATGAGCCGAGAGGATGACAACATGCAGGACCGCCGTCCATGGGATCCTGAGTGTTGGGGTGTGTCGCCCCACCACAAAAATTCATGTTGAAGTTCTAATGCCCAGGGCCTCAGAATGCAACCTTATTTGGATAGAGGATATAATCAACGAAGACAAGGTCATACTGGAGTCAGGTGGACCCCTAATCCAATATGACTGGTGTCTTTATAAGAAGAATATCACGTGGGGGCACCTGGGTGGCTCAGTCGGTTAAGCGTCTGACTTCAGCTCAGGTCAGATCTCACGGTTTGTGGGTTCGAGCCCCGCATCAGGCTCTGTGCTGACAGCTCAGAGCCTGGAGCCTGTTTTGGATTCTGTGTGTGTCTCTCTCCCTCTGCCCCTGCCCCACTCATGCTCTGTCTTTCTCTGTCTCAAAAATAAACTATTTTAAAAAAATTTTATTTAAAGAATATTACGTGAAGAGACAGACACAGGCCAGAGAATGCCATGTGAGGATGGAGCTCTACTGCTACAAGCCAAGGAGCTGTCAGAAGCTGTGGGAAAGACCTGGAACAGATCCCTCTCTAGGGCCTTCAGAGGGAGCAGGGCCCTGCTGACACCTGGATTTCAGACTATGGCCTGAAAAACTGTGAAACAAATTTCCGTTGTTCTGTGACACTCAGTTTGTGGTACTTAATTATGGCAGCCCTAGGAAACCAGCTCACGGGGCTGAGGAAGAAGGTTTTGAGTGGGCAGGAGAGGGATCAATTCTCTGGCACTAAAATCCAGCTGTCATGGTCCAGAGCCCAGTAAGGTGATCTCGGACAACCTGCTAGCTCTTTGAACCTATTTCTCCATCTATAAAATAGAGTTGTGTAGACAGTGCTTGACTACTGCATTTGTATGAGGGTTAAATGAGACAATGCTGGTCACATGGCTAGCCCTGTGCTGACACGTATTAAGCATCCAATGACTGTGTGTTAGCTCCTGTTAAAGGGCTGCAGAATCAAGTTAGCAAAGTGTGGGTGACAGTGGACAGCCATCTGTAATCTTTTTGCTCTTAGGTTTTACTTTGTACATTGCATGAACTGTGGCGTGCTTTTTCTAGCATGGCAGCTAAAATTATTTAGCTACATGGCTGATCCACCAACATCACAACTCTTCTCAAATCCTTTCCCTATCACTGCCTCACTAAAGGACTCCTAGCTTGCAAATCCTCCATCAGTCCCTGTCTCTGCATCTCCATCCATCTCTCCCACGGCTTTCCCTCCTGGGAAGATGCCTTTTCCTCTTTGCCCTTTCTGTCAGTTTCGCCCACCTCTAGCTAGAAATCTCTTCTGTTCTCTAGCTGCTCTGCCTGGAGCAACCTCCCATTGGGGGCCCTCCCCTCCTTTCTTCTTTAAGCCCCCTCTCATCCTACCTTCTCCTCAAAAACACATTCACATCCAATTATAGTGAATGAAATTAGGAGGCAGGTTCCCACTTACACCTAAACATCATCAACTACCTTCTAACCCCAGCCCACCCACAGCTGATAAAAATAAACCTTTAAAAAATAGAATGAGTCCGTTGAATCCAACCTCTCTTCATTCAAAGAGCTCTGTCTGCACATCCTGCACAGAAACGTGGCATGTGCAAGATAGGGAGGTCTATGTGGGTAACAGTTCATGAAAGAAAGCTGCTGGGAGGTGCCCTGGGCCCCCTCACCTTCCCTGCCCTGCATCAGTGTCTACTAGATGCTCCCAGGAAAAAGCAGAGGTGGCGAAGCCAGTAAGTCATCTGCAAACCTACAGAAGGGGAGCCAAATCACACAGGCAATCCCCTCTTTTCTCCATCATGCTACTCACCATGAATCAACCTTTTGGGATTTCTACCCATGTGTTATAGAAGCATCATCTAAGATGCGGGCTGCATCAAGTGCAGTAGTGCACATATTTGTGGGGAGAGGAGTTCTTCTATTCTTTACCCAACATCTTGCTATCAATTAACAAGTAGATAGTAGATGATTCTGGCTTTTCCCTGCCACTACCTATTTCTTTTGGGGAACTATTCTTTTTCCGTTCCATAGGAGTCTCATGATACAATCAAGCAAAACCACAGACACAGAATGGGGGAAAAAAAAAACCAGACCTCATCCCCCCCACCCCCGCAACAGTGATTAGTCGAGGAATAAGTATATGATCTATGGTGGACCTTCCCTATTGTGGCATATGCACATGGGGACAGAGAAGTGCCTTTTCCTACTGGAGCTGCTAAATAGAAAGGATGTTTCCATTGGACTTTCATTAGCAACACCCTCACCACATTGAGAGCCAGTCTGCAGAAACCTACAAAGGGAAGGTAGAGGTAAGAGACTGAGAAAGATATACACAAAGTCCTAGCAACATCATTTGAGCCCCTGGATCCAGTCAACCTTCAAGTCATATCCCCCACCACCAGCACCATCACCAACAGGAGTTGCAGGAGCCCTTTTTTATTTAATTCACTTGGAGTTGGAGTCCTAGCTCTTGCAACTAGAAATGATATTGAGCCTATGGCTTCTCATGCAAATTGATCCATCTTTTCCCCAGACACTACACACCAAGGGAGAGGTTGGTTCTCCCAAGTCAGACAAAAACTCCCATCACCTCTTTACCCAGAGCAGGGGCCAGCTTACCTTACATTAACCAACTAAGAGGACCCACTCCAATGAATCTTCAATTAAAGATCTGGTTCCATGTGATTCCATTAAGACCATAGCTATCAATTTTTCTCACACACGCGCACACACACACACACGGCTCAGAGAAGGCACCCTATGGGGCACCTTGTTATACACCTGGAGGCAAATAGATTCAGGAGGGGGAAGGCTGTCATTCCATATGCCAGATATAGCTACATCTCTGTTCTAGTTCAGGCCTTGTGACACAGATACACAGTTTCCAATCTGGTCTCTGCTGTGTTGAAACCTATTAATTAAATTTCCACTCAGGTAATTCTGGGAGAAGAGTTGAGGGCAGGTTGAAGGTGGGGGCACCTGGCAGAGCACAGGGAGGACATTAACAGTGGCTGGCTACCTGAAGAGGGTGAGAGAGTGAGATGGACTTTTGAGGACCCCCCCTCCTTAATAGGCTTCTCCCTTTACTGAAGACTCACCAAGGTATGGGGAGTTCTGAGAACCAGGATATTTAGGAGGCTCATCTCCTTTGTACAATCCAAGAGGCACTTAGCCAGCCCATCTGTGCAAGGAATGGAGAGGGGACTTGCAAGCTTTCAGGAGACTGAAAAATTCGATGCATTGCTTCCTCTGGCTCAGAGGTAAGGGGAGGAGAAACCCCGTCTGATGCCTCAGCTCCTCCTGTTACCTTCCTGAGAGCTTAAACATGTTTGTTTTCCAGCCTCCAGAAACATCTGCTGAGGGTTTTGCAGAGTCCCGTTTACATCCCTGGCTTCACTCTTACTTAGCTTGCGGTTTGCCTGCCATCATCAGGAAGGCTCTGGGCAAAGGCAATGGTGGCAATTCAATGACTATGTAGACAAGATGGCCCAGAGGTCTTGGGAAATTCTGCTTTGTGGAGAAAACACAGAAAGCACAAGCATACCCAGGGGAGGCATTTGTGCTCTGTTAATCCCCAAAGCATCTTTACAAAGAAAAATTAAAGGCAAATTTAGACTAGAGTTAAGTAAGGGATATTACAAACAGAAAAGGTTATGGGGGTGCTAAGAAAATGAACATTTGGAATTTCCTGAAAGAAGCCAGTGTGAGGTCTGTATATCATGTGCTCTGAATTATCTGGCAGATAGCACTGGGACTTTAGAAATTAATATAGAAATGGGGGCAAAATACCCTAAGAGAAATAAACCTCAAAGATTTTTCTCATTTTATTAGAAAATAATTCATATCCATGTGGTATCTAAAACTGTACAGTGCGATGGAATGGCTCAAAATGACAGGTTTGTGATTGACGACATCTATTCCCTGTGCCGGGCAGGGGGAGCTGGTCAGGGGGCATTTTCTGAACCTGAGACTTGCCAAGCAGAGAAAGCAGTGGTTCCCGGTGCCCTAGAAACCCCATTCACTCTCTCTCCCCCTCTCTCCGCAGGGTCTTCCCACGTTTGCCCTTGCGCTCCCCTTCCTCTCCTACTGACACAGCATTGGCCCCACCACTGCCATTCTGAAGTCATGTAACATCCTTGGATAGTGAACTGTTGCCCCAAAGTCATGATTTGACTTTGGGGCGACAGCCAAATTCATGAACATGCTCCTTTCTTCCCATCCTCATCTCCCAATCAAGTCTACTTCTTGGCTTTGTTTCTGATAATAATACCTCTGTTCTCTCAATCACCTCCACTGAAACCATCAAGTTACTTCTTACTTTCCTCTCGTAACCCTCTCCCTAAACCCACTGTGGAGTAAAGAATTAACCTGACGTAAAGAGAGGTCTGGCCTTTGCCCTTGGCTCCCGAAAAGCGATCTTTGGGCCCTTCAGCTGTCTTTCCTGATAAGAATATCTTTGTTTACCTTGGGATCCTCAGCCATAGCAGATCATCTAACAGTGTAATTTGTGGGGCACTAGATATGAACTGGGTTAGGAAGTATTTCCCAAAGATGGCCACAACAGTATCTTTTACTCCACCTTCTCTTTGGATCCCTGAGCGGACTGTGTCAGGGATCCAACTATTCTGTCTGTTGTGAGGAAATCCAGATCACAAGGAGAAGCCTTGGGTTGGTGTACTAGTTCACAGCCCCCACCAGGTGCCAGACAGGTGAGGGAAGATACTGCCGATGATTCCAGTCTCTAGCCATCAAGTTATCCCCAGCCACTCAAGTCTTCTTGGGTGAGGTCCCAGACACTGTGGAATAGAAAAGAACTAATTCCAATGTGTCCTTTCCAAATTCCTGACCCACAAATTCTCTGAGTGTAATAAAATAGCAGTATTATGCCACTAAGTTTTGGGCCAGTTTGTTGCCTTGCACCACTAACTGATACACTCTTCTGCTACACATGTCTGAGTTGGGCTTCCATTCTCTGGACTCTCATGGCATCTTGTACTTTTTCATTCTACCTTTCCAAACTGAACAGTCATTGCCAGCTTGCTCATCTGTACCCCACACTAGGCTTCACAGTACGAGGTCAGAGACTGCATTTATCTCTATGTGTCTGTATCTCCTCATCATTCTGCACAATCCCTAGCAATAAACAGGGAATCATCATCATCCAAAAAATCGCCAATAAATGCAACAAAAGCACCAGATGACTGGCCAAAAGCATCACACAACAGGAAAAAACAGTCCAGAACATGCATCTGGCGAATCAGATGTATCATCTTCTTGGATGAAAGGAAGCACCTCCGATCAGTGTGAGGGTTGACAAGAGCCCAAGCCCAATTCCACTACAAAACCAGCTTTCAAGGTGTGAATTTTTCATAAAAGGCAAGTTCTGCACTGGAAGACAGACCCAGACAGCAGAAAGGCTAAAAGGTCAGGGCGATGATTCTGGCTGGAAAATTATACTGGGAGTTTAAACCACAAAGGGACTCAGAGAGAGAAACAATACCTAGCTGACCTTTATCTAAAGCCTGAAATTAATTATTAATCATAGATCCTGACCCACATCTATTGAGCTGAATCCTATTTCAACAGAGGCCTTTATGGTGCTCAAAAGATCTAGGGAAAAGGGTCAGGGTGTCACATTGGGGAATAATGAAGGGATCAGGAAGATTCACTCCCTGGATTAGGAAAAATTAATGTTTGGCTAAGAAGCCAAGATTTTGTTTAGAAAAACTTGATGGAAATGAAAACATGTGAATTCCTTGGCCAAGTAAAAACCTGAAAAAACAAGGAATATTATCTAATCTTATTTCCTAAATAGAAGTAGGAATAATGGATTACGAGAGTGCTTGGCAGTATATGAAATAATGACCTGCCAACGCAACAGCATGTAAATAAGGCAGACAAGGGAGGTTAGGTAATAGAATGAAGATTTCTTTAAAAAGGAAACTGGAAGTTCAATTTAAAAAACTATTTCGAGGGCTGAGTAGGTGGCTCACTCAGTTAAACATCCTACTCTTGATTTCAGCTCAGACCAGGATCTCACCGTTCAAGGCTTGTGTTGTCAGTGTGTGGAACCTGCCTGGGATATTCTCTCTCTCTCTCTCAGTCTCTCTCTCTCTCAAAAATAAACAAATGTTAAAAAAAAACTATTTTGACAACAGAGAATTGTATGTTTCGACATTTTTCTCTCTTCAATGCTCTGGGCTTTCTTTCCCACAAGCACTAATATGAAAAGAAAGGTGTTAATAAAATAACCAATTCTGACAAATGGTGGAGTGGCATACTTGCTGAAAGATATTATAATCAGAGAGAACTGGGGTCTCACAGAAGTACAAGATGGAGCTTTAAAAATTCACATTCTTGTTCATCTATGGGAGTCATTCCAGCTGAGTAAGAATGAGGTCTTTTCTGTTTCCTCAACCTTGAAGGGAGTAAAAAGCTAATTTTTTGAATATGTAATACATGCACATGATATAAAATTCTACAGGTATAAAAGGATAGAAGCTACAACTAAGTTTCCCTTGAAGAGTGCTTTTTAAATGCCCAGGTTTATTCTGGAAATTTAGAATCTCTGATGCTTTGTTTGGGACCTACAGCAAGAATAGCATCAGGAGGAATTTTCTGTGTTTGTACCAAGAAAAGAAATCTATTCAATCGATGTGTAGTGTTATTATTACAGTCACTTTCTGTCTTAATTCACCTCTTTTTAATTAAGTTACTTTCCCTCCTCACCATATTTTGAGACTTATGACCATGGCAAAATCCTACCACCTAGTGGAAACAATTCTCCGTCCTTCACTCTGAATCCTTAGAATTTAGAACACAGTAGCTGTTAGCCATTAGCTACCTATGTAGGTCACTTTGAAAACTTTGTTTTAAGGAATGAAGTGTTCAGACACTTTTAATCAATGAAAGATGCTATAAATTTTGGCCTCAGAGGCTTCAGCAATGTTTCCATTTCTGAGACAAGCAATAGTTACTGGGACCTGCAGAGATCTACTTCCATTGTTAGGACTTTTTTTTCATTTTTATATTCATTTAGTGTTGATAACATTAAGATATAGGCACCAGTGGGTGACATCAGGCACAGTGTTAATCTCTTGGACATGTTAAGCATGGTAAATTCACATCCACACCTGTCTACAAGTCACTGAAACTGAGGGGAAAAAAAAGCATATCTTTCACAGACTTGAGGGAAAAGATGTTTCTTTCTCAATGACTTTCTCAATGACTCTCTTGAATGACTGTCACAGACAAGTGTGGATGTGAATTCATCGTGCTTTCAGTAGATTTTGAGGTTGCATTTCACAATGGCTAGATGACAATTCTATGTGTATTCACAGACAGGGATTTTCCAATGCTTTAATTAGTTTGACTACCCCAGCACAGGCAAAACTTTTGAAAGCACAAAACTTAATGAGATTATGGACTAAAGCTCCAACCAACACAACAGAGAAGAGAAGGGGAGGAGAAGAGAGGGAACAAAATGGTTAAATTTTTCTGAGACTTCAGTCCATTCTTACACTAAATCAGCATGAGTTGACACTGAAATAAATAAGATCTTCGCTTTGTTCCACTTTCCCCCTTCTTCCAGGTGGAATCTTGGGTTCAAGTCATTCCATCACTCCCCTCAGGCAGCAAAGAAAAAACAAACAACAAACAACTGCCAATAGAGACACAGAAATAATACTTCCAGAAGTTCAAGATCCTACCTTACATTTCTGATGCCATTTCTGCTCATCTGTTTGAATATCCAGGTACCTGCCAATCTCTTTTGGCATTTGATTCACTCATTTTGGGATTCCTACACCATGAAAAAGAGTTGTCCCATCTCCCCAGACCATCTTCAACTTTCATATTTCACACTACAGAAATCATCTACTTCAA